>NW_027461257.1:0-133574 GCF_030463565.1 Pelecanus crispus
CGAGCACGCTCGGCGGCGTTTTTTGCCCGAACCCGGCTCGGGGCTTGCGAACGTCCGGGGATTTCTCCCACGCTAAAGAGCCCAGCCCCCAAAAACTATATCCAGCCCTCGGTCCCCACTGCCGCCGCTTCCACAGCACCACAGAGACTGGGGCTGCGGTCTCACCTGTGCTGCCTATGCCCAGACGTACGAGGCACGCTCGGCGGCGTTTTTTGCCCGAACCCGGCTCGGGGCTTGCGAACGTCCGGGGATTTCTCCCACGCCAAAGAGGCCACCCCCCAAAACTATAGGCAGCCCTCGGCCCCCACTGCCGCCGCTTCCACGGCACCACAGAGACTGGGGCTGCGGTCTCACCTGTGCTACCTATGCCCCGACGTACGAGGCACGCTCGGCGGCGTTTTTTGCCCGAACCCGGCTCGGGGCTTGCGAACGTTCCGGGGATTTCTCCCACGCTAAAGAGCCCAGCCCCCAAAACTATATCCAGCCCTCGGTCCCCACTGCCGCCGCTTCCACGGCACCACAGAGACTGGGGCTGTGGTCGCACCTGTGCTGCCTATGCCCCGATGTACGAGGCACGCTCGATGGCGTTTTTTTGCCCGAACCTGGCTCGGGGCTTGCGAACGTCCGGGGATTTCTCCCACGCCAAAGAGGCCACCCCCCAAAACTATAGGCAGCCCTGTGCACCCACTGCCGCCGCTTCCACGGCACCACAGAGACTGGGGCTGCGGTCTCACCTGTGCTGCCTATGCCCCAACGTACGAGGCACGCTCGGCGGCGTTTTTTTGCCCAAACCCGGCACGGGGCTTGCGAACGTCCGGGGATTTCTCCCACACCAAAGAGGCCAGCCCGCAAAGCTGTGGCCAGCCCTCGGCCCCCACTGCCGCCGCTTCCACGGCACCACAGAGACTGGGGCTGCGGTCTCACCTGTGCTACCTATGCCCCGACGTATGAGGCACGCTCGGCGGCGTTTTTTTGCCCGAACCCGGCACGGAGCTTGCGAACGTCCGGGGATTTCTCCCACGCCAAAGAGCCCACCCCCCAAAACTATAGCCAGCCCTGTGCCCCCACTGCCGCCGCTTCCACGGCACCACAGAGACTGGGGCTGCGGTCGCACCTGTGCTGCCTATGCCCCGACGTACAAGGCACGCTCGGCGGCGATTTTTGCCCCGAACCCGGCACGGGGCTTGCGAACGTCCGGGGATTTCTCCCACGCCAAAGATCCCACCCCCCAAAACTATAGGCAGCCCTCGGCCCCCACTGCCGCCGCTTCCACGGCACCACAGAGACTGGGGCTGTGGTCTCACCTGTGCTACCTATGCCCCGACGTACGAGGCACGCTCGGCGGCGTTTTTTGCCCAAACCCGGCACGGGGCTTGCGAACGTCCGGGGATTTCTCCCACGCCAAAGAGGCCACCCCCCAAAACTATAGGCAGCCCTGTGCCCCCACTGCCGCCGCTTCCACGGCACCACAGAGACTGGGGCTGCGGTCGCACCTGTGCTGCCTATGCCCCGACGTACGAGGCACGCTCGGCGGCGTTTTTTGCCCGAACCCGGCACGGGGCTTGCGAACGTCCGGGGATTTCTCCCACACCAAAGAGGCCACCCCCCAAAGCTATAGCCAGCCCTGTGCCCCCACTGCCGCCGCTTCCACGGCACCACAGAGACTGGGGCTGCGGTCGCACCTGTGCTGCCTATGCCCCGACGTACGAGGCACGCTCGGCGGCGTTTTTTGCCCGAACCCGGCACGGGGCTTGCGAACGTCCGGGGATTTCTCCCACACCAATGAGGCCAGCCCCCAAAGCTGTGGCCAGCCCTGTGCCCCCACTGCCGCCGCTTCCACGGCACCACAGAGACTGGGGGCTGCGGTCGCACCTGTGCTGCCTATGCCCCGACGTACGAGGCACGCTCGGCGGCGTTTTTTTGCCCGAACCCGGCACGGGGCTTGCGAACGTCCGGGGATTTCTCCCACGCCAAAGAGCCCAGCCCCCAAAACTATAGGCAGCCCTGTGCACCCACTGCCGCCGCTTCCACGGCACCACAGAGACTGGGGCTGCGGTCTCACCTGTGCTACCTATGCCCCGACGTACGAGGCACGCTCGGCAGCGTTTTTTGCCCGAACCCGGCACGGGGCTTGCGAACGTCCGGGAATTTCTCCAGCGCCAAAGAGCCCAGCCCCCAAAGCTGTGGCCAGCCCTGTGCACCCACTGCCGCCGCTTCCACGGCACCACACAGACTGGGGCTGCGGTCTCACCTGTGCTGCCTATGCCCCGACGTACGAGGCACGCTCGGCGGCGTTTTTTGCCCGAACCCGGCACGGGGCTTGCGAACGTCCGGGGATTTCTCCCACGCCAAAGAGCCCAGCCCCCAAAGCTGTGGCCAGCCCTGTGCCCCCACTGCCGCCGCTTCCACGGCACCACAGAGACTGGGGCTGCGGTCTCACCTGTGCTGCCTATGCCCCGACGTACGAGGCACGCTCGGCGGCGTTTTTTGCCCGAACCCGGCACGGGGCTTGCGAACGTCCGAGGATTTCTCCCACACCAAAGAGGCCACCCCCCAAAACTATAGGCAGCCCTGTGCACCCACTGCCGCCGCTTCCACGGCACCACAGAGACTGGGGCTGCGGTCTCACCTGTGCTACCTATGCCCCGACGTACGAGGCACGCTCGGCGGCGTTTTTTGCCCGAACCCGGCTCGGGGCTTGCAAACGTCCGGGGATTTCTCCCACGCCAAAGAGGCCAGCCCCCAAAACTATAGGCAGCCCTGTGCACCCACTGCCGCCGCTTCCACGGCACCACAGAGACTGGGGCTGCGGTCGCACCTGTGCTGCCTATGCCCCGACGTACGAGGCACGCTCGGCGGCGTTTTTTGCCCGAACCCGGCTCGGGGCTTGCGAACGTCCGGGGATTTCTCCCACGCTAAAGAGCCCAGCCCCCAAAACTATATCCAGCCCTCGGTCCCCACTGCCGCCGCTTCCACAGCACCACAGAGACTGGGGCTGCGGTCTCACCTGTGCTGCCTATGCCCAGACGTACGAGGCACGCTCGGCGGCGTTTTTTGCCCGAACCCGGCTCGGGGCTTGCGAACGTCCGGGGATTTCTCCCACGCCAAAGAGGCCACCCCCCAAAACTATAGGCAGCCCTCGGCCCCCACTGCCGCCGCTTCCACGGCACCACAGAGACTGGGGCTGCGGTCTCACCTGTGCTACCTATGCCCCGACGTACGAGGCACGCTCGGCGGCGTTTTTTGCCCGAACCCGGCTCGGGGCTTGCGAACGTCCGGGGATTTCTCCCACGCTAAAGAGCCCAGCCCCCAAAACTATATCCAGCCCTCGGTCCCCACTGCCGCCGCTTCCACGGCACCACAGAGACTGGGGCTGTGGTCGCACCTGTGCTGCCTATGCCCCGATGTACGAGGCGACGCTCGATGGCGTTTTTTGCCCGAACCTGGCTCGGGGCTTGCGAACGTCCGGGGATTTCTCCCACGCCAAAGAGGCCACCCCCCAAAACTATAGGCAGCCCTGTGCACCCACTGCCGCCGCTTCCACGGCACCACAGAGACTGGGGCTGCGGTCGCAACTGTGCTGCCTATGCCCCGACGTACGAGGCACGCTCGGCGGCGTTTTTTTGCCCGAACCCGGCTCGGGGCTTGCGAACGTCCGGGGATTTCTCCCACGCCAAAGAGGCCACCCCCCAAAACTATAGCCAGCCCTCGGCCCCCACTGCCGCCGCTTCCACGGCACCACAGAGACTGGGGCTGCGGTCTCACCTGTGCTGCCTATGCCCCAACGTACGAGGCACGCTCGGCGGCGTTTTTTGCTCCGAACCCGGCACGGGGCTTGCGAACGTCCGGGGATTTCTCCCACACCAAAGAGGCCAGCCCCCAAAGCTGTGGCCAGCCCTCGGCCCCCACTGCCGCCGCTTCCACGGCACCACAGAGACTGGGGCTGCGGTCTCACCTGTGCTGCCTATGCCCCAACGTACGAGGCACGCTCGGCGGCGTTTTTTGCCCAAACCCGGCACGGGGCTTGCGAACGTCCGGGGATTTCTCCCACACCAAAGAGGCCAGCCCGCAAAGCTGTGGCCAGCCCTCGGCCCCCACTGCCGCCGCTTCCACGGCACCACAGAGACTGGGGCTGCGGTCTCACCTGTGCTACCTATGCCCCGACGTATGAGGCACGCTCGGCGGCGTTTTTTGCCCGAACCCGGCACGGAGCTTGCGAACGTCCGGGGATTTCTCCCACGCCAAAGAGCCCACCCCCCAAAACTATAGCCAGCCCTGTGCCCCCACTGCCGCCGCTTCCACGGCACCACAGAGACTGGGGCTGCGGGTCGCACCTGTGCTGCCTATGACCCGACGTACAAGGCACGCTCGGCGGCGATTTTTGCCCGAACCGGCACGGGGCTTGCGAACGTCCGGGGATTTCTCCCACGCCAAAGATCCCACCCCCCAAAACTATAGGCAGCCCTCGGCCCCCACTGCCGCCGCTTCCACGGCACCACAGAGACTGGGGCTGTGGTCTCACTGTGCTACCTATGCCCCGACGTACGAGGCACGCTCGGCGGCGTTTTTTGCCCAAACCCGGCACGGGGCTTGCGAACGTCCGGGATTTCTCCCACGCCAAAGAGGCCACCCCCCAAAACTATAGGCAGCCCTGTGCCCCCACTGCCGCCGCTTCCACGGCACCACAGAGACTGGGGCTGCGGTCTCACCTGTGCTGCCTATGCCCCGACGTACGAGGCACGCTCGGCGGCGTTTTTTGCCCGAACCCGGCTCGGGGCTTGCGAACGTCCGGGGATTTCTCCCACGCCAAAGAGGCCACCCCCCAAAACTATAGCCAGCCCTGTGCCCCCACTGCCGCCGCTTCCACGGCACCACAGAGACTGGGGCTGCGGTCTCACCTGTGCTACCTATGCCCCGACGTACAAGGCACGCTCGGCGGCGTTTTTTGCCCGAACCCGGCACGGGGCTTGCGAACGTCCGGGAATTTCTCCAACGCCAAAGAGCCCAGCCCCCAAAGCTGTGGCCAGCCCTGTGCACCCACTGCCGCCGCTTCCACGGCACCACAGAGACTGGGGCTGCGGTCTCACCTGTGCTGCCTATGCCCCGACGTACGAGGCACGCTCGGCGGCGTTTTTTGCCCGAACCCGGCTCGGGGCTTGCGAACGTCCGGGGATTTCTCCCACACCAAAGAGCCCAGCCCCCAAAGCTGTGGCCAGCCCTGTGCACCCACTGCCGCCGCTTCCACGGCACCACAGAGACTGGGGCTGCGGTCTCACCTGTGCTACCTATGCCCCGACATACGAGGCACGCTCGGCGGCGTTTTTTGCCCGAACCCGGCTCGGGGCTTGCGAACGTCCGGGGATTTCTCCCACGCCAAAGAGCCCACCCCCCAAAACTATAGGGCAGCCCTCGGCCCCCACTGCCGCCGCTTCCACGGCACCACAGAGACTGGGGCTGCGGTCTCACCTGTGCTACCTATGCCCCGACGTACGAGGCACGCTCGGCAGCGTTTTTTGCCCGAACCCGGCTCGGGGCTTGCGAACGTCCGGGGATTTCTCCCACGCCAAAGAGCCCACCCCCCAAAACTATATCCAGCCCTGTGCCCCCACTGCCGCCGCTTCCACGGCACCACAGAGACTGGGGCTGCGGTCTCACCTGTGCTGCCTATGCCCCGACGTACGAGGCACGCTCGGCGGCGTTTTTTGCCCGAACCCGGCACGGGGCTTGCGAACGTCCGGGGATTTCTCCCACGCCAAAGAGCCCACCCCCCAAAACTATATCCAGCCCTCGGCCCCCACTGCCGCCGCTTCCACGGCACCACAGAGACTGGGGCTGTGGTCTCACCTGTGCTACCTATGCCCCGACGTATGAGGCACGCTCGGCGGCGTTTTTTGTCCGAACCCGGCACGGGGCTTGCGAACGTCCGGGGATTTCTCCCACGCCAAAGAGCCCACCCCCCAAAACTATAGGCAGCCCTCGGCCCCCACTGCCGCCGCTTCCACGGCACCACAGAGACTGGGGCTGCGGTCGCACCTGTGCTGCCTATGCCCCGACGTACGAGGCACGCTCGGCGGCGTTTTTTGCCCGAACCCGGCTCGGGGCTTGCGAACGTCCGGGGATTTCTCCCACGCCAAAGAGGCCACCCCCCAAAACTATAGCCAGCCCTCGGCCCCCACTGCCGCCGCTTCCACGGCACCACAGAGACTGGGGCTGCGGTCGCACCTGTGCTGCCTATGCCCCAACGTACGAGGCACGCTCGGCGGCGTTTTTTGCCCGAACCCGGCTTGGGGCTTGCGAACGTCCGGGGATTTCTCCCACGCCAAAGAGCCCAGCCCCCAACGCTGTGGCCAGCCCTGTGCACCCACTGCCGCCGCTTCCACGGCACCACAGAGACTGGGGCTGCGGTCGCACCTGTGCTGCCTATGCCCCGACGTACGAGGCACGCTCGGCGGCGTTTTTTGCCCGAACCCGGCTCGGGGCTTGCGAACGTCCGGGGATTTCTCCAACGCCAAAGAGCCCAGCCCCCAAAACTATAGCCAGCCCTGTGCCCCCACTGCCGCCGCTTCCACGGCACCACAGAGACTGGGGCTGCGGTCTCACCTGTGCTACCTATGCCCCGACGTACGAGGCACGCTCGGCGGCGTTTTTTGCCCGAACCCGGCACGGGGCTTGCGAACGTCCGGGGATTTCTCCAACACCAAAGAGCCCAGCCCCCAAAACTATAGGCAGCCCTGTGCACCCACTGCCGCCGCTTCCACGGCACCACAGAGACTGGGGCTGCGGTCGCACCTGTGCTGCCTATGCCCCGACGTACGAGGCACGCTCGGCGGCATTTTTTGCCCGAACCCGGCACGGGGCTTGCGAACGTCCGGGGATTTCTCCCACGCCAAAGAGCCCAGCCCCCAAAACTATAGCCAGCCCTCGGCCCCCACTGCCGCCGCTTCCACGGCACCACAGAGACTGGGGCTGTGGTCTCACCTGTGCTACCTATGCCCCGACGTATGAGGCACGCTCGGCGGCGTTTTTGCCCGAACCCGGCACGGGGCTTGCGAACGTCCGGGGATTTCTCCCACACCAAAGAGGCCACCCCCCAAAGCTGTGGCCAGCCCTGTGCCCCCACTGCCGCCGCTTCCACGGCACCACAGAGACTGGGGCTGCGGTCGCACCTGTGCTGCCTATGCCCCGACGTACGAGGCACGCTCGGCGGCGTTTTTTGCCCGAACCCGGCACGGGGCTTGCGAACGTCCGGGGATTTCTCCCACACCAAAGAGGCCCACCCCCCAAAGCTATAGCCAGCCCTGTGCCCCCACTGCCGCCGCTTCCACGGCACCACAGAGACTGGGGCTGCGGTCGCACCTGTGCTGCCTATGCCCCGACGTACGAGGCACGCTCGGCGGCGTTTTTTGCCCGAACCCGGCACGGGGCTTGCGAACGTCCGGGGATTTCTCCCACACCAATGAGGCCAGCCCCCAAAGCTGTGGCCAGCCCTGTGCCCCCACTGCCGCCGCTTCCACGGCACCACAGAGACTGGGGCTGCGGTCGCACCTGTGCTGCCTATGCCCCGACGTACGAGGCACGCTCGGCGGCGTTTTTTGCCCGAACCCGGCACGGGGCTTGCGAACATCCGGGGATTTCTCCCACGCCAAAGAGCCCAGCCCCCAAAACTATAGGCAGCCCTGTGCACCCACTGCCGCCGCTTCCACGGCACCACAGAGACTGGGGCTGTGGTCTCACCTGTGCTACCTATGCCCCGACGTATGAGGCACGCTCGGTGGCGTTTTTTGCCCGAACCCGGCACGGGGCTTGCGAACGTCCGGGGATTTCTCCCACGCCAAAGAGGCCAGCCCCCAAAGCTGTGGCCAGCCCTGTGCCCCCACTGCCGCCGCTTCCACGGCACCACAGAGACTGGGGCTGTGGTCTCACCTGTGCTACCTATGCCCCCGACGTACGAGGCACGCTCGGCGGCGTTTTTTGCCCGAACCCGGCACGGGGCTTGCGAACGTCCGGGGATTTCTCCCACGCCAAAGAGGCCACCCCCCAAAACTATAGGCAGCCCTGTGCCCCCACTGCCGCCGCTTCCACGGCACCACAGAGACTGGGGCTGCGGTCTCACCTGTGCTGCCTATGCCCCGACGTACGAGGCACGCTCGGCGGCGTTTTTTGCACGAACCCGGCACGGGGCTTGCGAACGTCCGGGGATTTCTCCCACGCCAAAGATCCCACCCCCCAAAACTATAGGCAGCCCTCGGCCCCCACTGCCGCCGCTTCCACGGCACCACAGAGACTGGGGCTGCGGTCACACCTGTGCTGCCTATGCCCCGACGTACGAGGCACGCTCGGCGGCGTTTTTTGCCCGAACCCGGCTCGGGGCTTGCGAACGTCCGGGGATTTCTCCCACGCCAAAGAGGCCACCCCCCAAAACTATAGCCAGCCCTCGGCCCCCACTGCCGCCGCTTCCACGGCACCACAGAGACTGGGGCTGCGGTCTCAACTGTGCTACCTATGCCCCGACGTACGAGGCACGCTCGGCAGCGTTTTTTGCCCGAACCCGGCACGGGGCTTGCGAACGTCCGGGAATTTCTCCAGCGCCAAAGAGCCCAGCCCCCAAAGCTGTGGCCAGCCCTGTGCACCCACTGCCGCCGCTTCCACGGCACCACACAGACTGGGGCTGCGGTCTCACCTGTGCTGCCTATGCCCCGACGTACGAGGCACGCTCGGCGGCGTTTTTTGCCCGAACCCGGCACGGGGCTTGCGAACGTCCGGGGATTTCTCCCACGCCAAAGAGCGCAGCCCCCAAAGCTGTGGCCAGCCCTGTGCCCCCACTGCCGCCGCTTCCACGGCACCACAGAGACTGGGGCTGCGGTCTCACCTGTGCTGCCTATGCCCCGACGTACGAGGCACGCTCGGCGGCGTTTTTTTGCCCGAACCCGGCACGGGGCTTGCGAACGTCCGAGGATTTCTCCCACACCAAAGAGGCCACCCCCCAAAACTATAGGCAGCCCTGTGCACCCACTGCCGCCGCTTCCACGGCACCACAGAGACTGGGGCTGCGGTCTCACCTGTGCTACCTATGCCCCGACGTACGAGGCACGCTCGGCGGCGTTTTTTGCCCGAACCCGGCTCGGGGCTTGCGAACGTCCGGGGATTTCTCCCACGCCAAAGAGGCCAGCCCCCAAAACTATAGGCAGCCCTGTGCACCCACTGCCGCCGCTTCCACGGCACCACAGAGACTGGGGCTGCGGTCGCACCTGTGCTGCCTATGCCCCGACGTACGAGGCACGCTCGGCGGCGTTTTTTGCCCGAACCCGGCTCGGGGCTTGCGAACGTCCGGGGATTTCTCCCACGCTAAAGAGCCCAGCCCCCAAAACTATATCCAGCCCTCGGTCCCCACTGCCGCCGCTTCCACAGCACCACAGAGACTGGGGCTGCGGTCTCACCTGTGCTGCCTATGCCCAGACGTACGAGGCACGCTCGGCGGCGTTTTTTGCCCGAACCCGGCTCGGGGCTTGCGAACGTCCGGGGATTTCTCCCACGCCAAAGAGGCCACCCCCCAAAACTATAGGCAGCCCTCGGCCCCCACTGCCGCCGCTTCCACGGCACCACAGAGACTGGGGCTGCGGTCTCACCTGTGCTACCTATGCCCCGACGTACGAGGCACGCTCGGCGGCGTTTTCTGCCCGAACCCGGCACGGGGCTTGCAAACGTCCGGGGATTTCTCCCACGCCAAAGAGCCCAGCCCCCAAAGCTGTGGCCAGCCCTGTGCACCCAATGCCGCCGCTTCCACGGCACCACAGAGACTGGGGCTGCGGTCGCACCTGTGCTGCCTATGCCCCGACGTACGAGGCACGCTCGATGGCGTTTTTTGCCCGAACCTGGCTCGGGGCTTGCGAACGTCCGGGGATTTCTCCCACGCCAAAGAGGCCACCCCCCAAAACTATAGGCAGCCCTGTGCACCCACTGCCGCCGCTTCCACGGCACCACAGAGACTGGGGCTGCGGTCTCACCTGTGCTGCCTATGCCCCGACGTACGAGGCACGCTCGGCGGCGTTTTTTGCCCGAACCCGGCTCGGGGCTTGCGAACGTCCGGGGATTTCTCCCACGCCAAAGAGGCCACCCCCCAAAACTATAGCCAGCCCTCGGCCCCCACTGCCGCCGCTTCCACGGCACCACAGAGACTGGGGCTGCGGTCTCACCTGTGCTGCCTATGCCCCAACGTACGAGGCACGCTCGGCGGCGTTTTTTGCCCGAACCCGGCACGGGGCTTGCGAACGTCCGGGGATTTCTCCCACACCAAAGAGGCCAGCCCCCAAAGCTGTGGCCAGCCCTCGGCCCCCACTGCCGCCGCTTCCACGGCACCACAGAGACTGGGGCTGCGGTCTCACCTGTGCTGCCTATGCCCCAACGTACGAGGCACGCTCGGCGGCGTTTTTTGCCCGAACCCGGCACGGGGCTTGCGAACGTCCGGGGATTTCTCCCACACCAAAGAGGCCAGCCCGCAAAGCTGTGGCCAGCCCTCGGCCCCCACTGCCGCCGCTTCCACGGCACCACAGAGACTGGGGCTGCGGTCTCACCTGTGCTGCCTATGCCCCAACGTACGAGGCACGCTCGGCGGCGTTTTTTGCCCGAACCCGGCACGGGGCTTGCGAACGTCCGGGGATTTCTCCCACGCCAACGAGGCCACCCCCCAAAACTATAGGCAGCCCTCGGCCCCCACTGCCGCCGCTTCCACGGCACCACAGAGACTGGGGCTGCGGTCGCACCTGTGCTACCTATGCCCCGACGTACGAGGCACGCTCGGCGGCGTTTTTTGCCCGAACCCGGCACGGGGCTTGCGAACGTCCGGGGATTTCTCCCACGCCAAAGAGCCCAGCCCCCAAAACTATAGGCAGCCCTCGGCCCCCACTGCCGCCCCTTCCACGGCACCACAGAGACTGGGGCTGCGGTCGCACCTGTGCTGCCTATGCCCCGACGTACGAGGCACGCTCGGCGGCGTTTTTTGCCCGAACCCGGCTCGGGGCTTGCGAACGTCCGGGGATTTCTCCCACGCCAAAGAGGCCACCCCCCAAAACTATAGGCAGCCCTCGGCCCCCACTGCCGCCGCTTCCACGGCACCACAGAGACTCGGGCTGCGGTCTCACCTGTGCTACCTATGCCCCGACGTACAAGGCACGCTCGGCGGCGTTTTTTGCCCAAACCCGGCACGGGGCTTGCGAACGTCCGGGAATTTCTCCAACGCCAAAGAGCCCAGCCCCCAAAGCTGTGGCCAGCCCTGTGCACCCACTGCCGCCGCTTCCACGGCACCACAGAGACTGGGGCTGCGGTCTCACCTGTGCTGCCTATGCCCCGACGTACGAGGCACGCTCGGCGGCGTTTTTTGCCCGAACCCGGCTCGGGGCTTGCGAACGTCCGGGGATTTCTCCCACACCAAAGAGCCCAGCCCCCAAAGCTGTGGCCAGCCCTGTGCACCCACTGCCGCCGCTTCCACGGCACCACAGAGACTGGGGCTGCGGTCTCACCTGTGCTACCTATGCCCCGACGTACGAGGCACGCTCGGCGGCGTTTTTTGCCCGAACCCGGCACGGGACTTGCGAACGTCCGGGGATTTCTCCCACGCCAAAGAGGCCAGCCCCCAAAGCTGTGGCCAGCCCTGTGCACCCACTGCCGCCGCTTCCACGGCACCACAGAGACTGGGGCTGCGGTCGCACCTGTGCTGCCTATGCCCCGACGTACGAGGCACGCTCGGCGGCGTTTTTTGCCCGAACCCGGCTCGGGGCTTGCGAACGTCCGGGGATTTCTCCCACGCCAAAGAGCCCAGCCCCCAAAACTATATCCAGCCCTCGGCCCCCACTGCCGCCGCTTCCACAGCACCACAGAGACTGGGGCTGCAGTCGCACCTTGGCTGCCTATGCCCCGACGTACAAGGCACGCTCGGCGGCGTTTTTTGCCCGAACCCGGCACGGGGCTTGCGAACGTCCGGGGATTTCTCCCACACCAAAGAGGCCACCCCCCAAAGCTGTGGCCAGCCCTGTGCCCCCACTGCCGCCGCTTCCACGGCACCACAGAGACTGGGGCTGCGGTCGCACCTGTGCTGCCTATGCCCCGACGTACGAGGCACGCTCGGCGGCGTTTTTTGCCCGAACCCGGCACGGGGCTTGCGAACGTCCGGGGATTTCTCCCACACCAAAGAGGCCACCCCCCAAAACTATATCCAGCCCTCGGTCCCCACTGCCGCCGCTTCCACAGCACCACAGAGACTGGGGCTGCGGTCTCACCTGTGCTGCCTATGCCCAGACGTACGAGGCACGCTCGGCGGCGTTTTTTTGCCCGAACCCGGCTCGGGGCTTGCGAACGTCCGGGGATTTCTCCCACACCAAAGAGGCCACCCCCCAAAACTATAGGCAGCCCTCGGCCCCCACTGCCGCCGCTTCCACGGCACCACAGAGACTGGGGCTGCGGTCTCACCTGTGCTGCCTATGCCCCGACGTACGAGGCACGCTCGGCGGCGTTTTTTGCCCGAACCCGGCACGGGGCTTGCGAACGTCCGGGGATTTCTCCAACGCCAAAGAGCCCACCCCCCAAAGCTGTGGCCAGCCCTGTGCACCCACTGCCGCCGCTTCCACGGCACCACAGAGACTGGGGCTGCGGTCGCACCTGTGCTGCCTATGCCCCGACGTACGAGGCACGCTCGGCGGCGTTTTTTGCCCGAACCCGGCTCGGGGCTTGCGAACGTCCGGGGATTTCTCCCACGCCAAAGAGCCCAGCCCCCAAAACTATAGCCAGCCCTCGGCCCCCACTGCCGCCGCTTCCATGGCACCACAGAGACTGGGGCTGCGGTCTCAACTGTGCTACCTATGCCCCGACGTACGAGGCACGCTCGGCAGCGTTTTTTGCCCGAACCCGGCACGGGGCTTGCGAACGTCCGGGAATTTCTCCAGCGCCAAAGAGCCCAGCCCCCAAAGCTGTGGCCAGCCCTGTGCACCCACTGCCGCCGCTTCCACGGCACCACAGAGACTGGGGCTGCGGTCTCACCTGTGCTGCCTATGCCCCGACGTACGAGGCACGCTCGGCGGCGTTTTTTGCCCGAACCCGGCACGGGGCTTGCGAACGTCCGGGGATTTCTCCCACGCCAAAGAGGCCACCCCCCAAAGCTGTGGCCAGCCCTGTGCACCCACTGCCGCCGCTTCCACGGCACCACAGAGACTGGGGCTGCGGTCTCACCTGTGCTGCCTATGCCCCGACGTACGAGGCACGCTCGGCGGCGTTTTTTGCCTGAACCCGGCACGGGGCTTGCGAACGTCCGAGGATTTCTCCCACACCAAAGAGGCCACCCCCCAAAACTATAGGCAGCCCTGTGCACCCACTGCCGCCGCTTCCACGGCACCACAGAGACTGGGGCTGCGGTCTCACCTGTGCTACCTATGCCCCGACGTACGAGGCACGCTCGGCGGCGTTTTTTGCCCGAACCCGGCTCGGGGCTTGCGAACGTCCGGGGATTTCTCCCACGCCAAAGAGCCCAGCCCCCAAAACTATAGGCAGCCCTGTGCACCCACTGCCGCCGCTTCCACGGCACCACAGAGACTGGGGCTGCGGTCGCACCTGTGCTGCCTATGCCCCGACGTACGAGGCACGCTCGGCGGCGTTTTTTGCCCGAACCCGGCTCGGGGCTTGCGAACGTCCGGGGATTTCTCCCACGCCAAAGAGCCCAGCCCCCAAAACTATAGCCAGCCCTCGGCCCCCACTGCCGCCGCTTCCACGGCACCACAGAGACTGGGGCTGCGGTCTCACCTGTGCTACCTGTGCCCCGACGTACGAGGCACGCTCGGCGGCGTTTTTTGCCAGAACCCGGCTCGGGGCTTGCGAACGTCCGGGGATTTCTCCCACGCCAAAGAGCCCACCCCCCAAAACTATAGCCAGCCCTGTGCCGCCACTGCCGCCGCTTCCACGGCACCACAGAGACTGGGGCTGCGGTCTCACCTGTGCTGCCTATGCCCCGACGTACGAGGCACGCTCGGCGGCGTTTTTTGCCCGAACCCGGCACGGGGCTTGCGAACGTCCGGGGATTTCTCCCACACCAAAGAGGCCACCCCCCAAAGCTATAGGCAGCCCTGTGCCCCCACTGCCGCCGCTTCCACGGCACCACAGAGACTGGGGCTGCGGTCTCACCTGTGCTGCCTATGCCCCGACGTACGAGGCACGCTCGGCGGCGTTTTTTGCCCGAACCCGGCACGGGGCTTGCGAACGTCCGGGGATTTCTCCCACACCAAAGAGCCCAGCCCCCAAAGCTGTGGCCAGCCCTGTGCACCCACTGCCGCCGCTTCCACGGCACCACAGAGACTGGGGCTGCGGTCGCACCTGTGCTGCCTATGCCCCGACGTACGAGGCACGCTCGGCGGCGTTTTTTGCCCGAACCCGGCACGGGGCTTGCGAACGTCCGGGGATTTCTCCCACGCCAAAGAGGCCACCCCCCAAAACTATAGGCAGCCCTCGGCCCCCACTGCCGCCGCTTCCACGGCACCACAGAGACTGGGGCTGCGGTCTCACCTGTGCTACCTATGCCCCGACGTATGAGGCACGCTCGGCGGCATTTTTTGCCCGAACCCGGCACGGGGCTTGCGAACGTCCGGGGATTTCTCCCACACCAACGAGGCCACCCCCCAAAACTATAGCCAGCCCTGTGCCCCCACTGCCGCCGCTTCCACGGCACCACAGAGACTGGGGCTGCGGTCTCACCTGTGCTACCTATGCCCCGACGTACGAGGCACGCTCGGCGGCGTTTTTTGCCCGAACCCGGCACGGGGCTTGCGAACGTCCGGGGATTTCTCCCTCGCCAAAGAGCCCAGCCCCCAAAACTATAGCCAGCCCTCGGCCCCCACTGCCGCCGCTTCCACGGCACCACAGAGACTGGGGCTGCGGTCTCACTGTGCTACCTATGCCCCGACGTATGAGGCACGCTCGGCGGCGTTTTTTGCCCGAACCCGGCACGGGGCTTGCGAACGTCCGGGGATTTCTCCCACGCCAAAGAGGCCACCCCCCAAAGCTGTGGCCAGCCCTGTGCCCCCACTGCCGCCGCTTCCACGGCACCACAGAGACTGGGGCTGCGGTCTCACCTGTGCTACCTATGCCCCGACGTACGAGGCACGCTCGGCGGCGTTTTTTGCCCGAACCCGGCACGGGACTTGCGAACGTCCGGGGATTTTTCCCACACCAAAGAGCCCAGCCCCCAAAGCTGTGGCCAGCCCTGTGCCCCCACTGCCGCCGCTTCCACGGCACCACAGAGACTGGGGCTGCGGTCTCACCTGTGCTACCTATGCCCCGACGTACGAGGCACGCTCGGCGGCGTTTTTTGCCCGAACCCGGCACGGGGCTTGCGAACGTCCGGCGATTTCTCCAACACCAAAGAGCCCAGCCCCGAAAGCTGTGGCCAGCCCTCGGCCCCCACTGCCGCCGCTTCCACGGCACCACAGAGACTGGGGCTGCGGTCTCACCTGTGCTACCTATGCCCCGACGTATGAGGCACGCTCGGCGGCGTTTTTTGCCCGAACCCGGCACGGAGCTTGCGAACGTCCGGGGATTTCTCCCACGCCAAAGAGCCCACCCCCCAAAACTATAGCCAGCCCTGTGCCCCCACTGCCGCCGCTTCCACGGCACCACAGAGACTGGGGCTGCGGTCTCACCTGTGCTGCCTATGCCCCGACGTACGAGGCACGCTCGGCGGCGTTTTTTGCCCGAACCCGGCACGGGGCTTGCGAACGTCCGGGAATTTCTCCAACGCCAAAGAGCCCAGCCCCCAAAGCTGTGGCCAGCCCTGTGCACCCACTGCCGCCGCTTCCACGGCACTACTAAGACTGGGGCTGCGGTCTCACCTGTGATGCCTATGCCCCGACGTACGAGGCACGCTCGGCGGCGTTTTTTGCCCGAACACGGCACGGGGCTTGTGAACGTCCGGGAATTTCTCCCACACCAAAGAGCCCAGCCCCCAAAACTATAGCCAGCCCTCGGCCCCCACTGCCGCCGCTTCCACGGCACCACAGAGACTGGGGCTGTGGTCTCACCTGTGCTACCTATGCCCCGACGTATGAGGCACGCTCGGCGGCGTTTTTTGCCCGAACCCGGCACGGGGCTTGCGAACGTCCGGGGATTTCTCCCACGCCAAAGATCCCACCCCCCAAAACTATAGCCAGCCCTGTGCCCCCACTGCCGCCGCTTCCACGGCACCACAGAGACTGGGGCTGCGGTCGCACCTGTGCTGCCTATGCCCCGACGTACGAGGCACGCTTGGCGGCGTTTTTTGCCCGAAACCGGCACGGGGCTTGCGAACGTCCGGGGATTTCTCCCACGCCAAAGAGGCCACCCCCCAAAACTATAGGCAGCCCTGTGCCCCCACTGCCGCCGCTTCCACGACACCACAGAGACTGGGGCTGCGGTCTCACCTGTGCTGCCTATGCCCCGACGTACGAGGCACGCTCGGCGGCGTTTTTTGCCCGAACCCGGCACGGGGCTTGCGAACGTCCGGGGATTTCTCCCACGCCAAAGAGGCCACCCCCCAAAACTATAGGCAGCCCTCGGCCCCCACTGCCGCCGCTTCCACGGCACGACAGAGACTGGGGCTGCAGTCTCACCTGTGCTACCTATGCCCCGACGTATGAGGCACGCTCGGCGGCGTTTTTTGCCCGAACCCGGCACGGGGCTTGCGAACGTCCGGGGATTTCTCCCACGCCAAAGATCCCACCCCCCAAAACTATAGCCAGCCCTGTGCCCCCACTGCCGCCGCTTCCACGGCACCACAGAGACTGGGGCTGCGGTCGCACCTGTGCTGCCTATGCCCCGACGTACGAGGCACGCTTGGCGGCGTTTTTTGCCCGAACCCGGCTCGGGGCTTGCGAACGTCCGGGGATTTCTCCCACGCCAAAGAGGCCACCCCCCAAAACTATAGGCAGCCCTGTGCACCCACTGCCGCCGCTTCCACGGCACCACAGAGACTGGGGCTGCGGTCTCACCTGTGCTGCCTATGCCCCGACGTACGAGGCACGCTCGGCGGCGTTTTTTGCCCGAACCCGGCTCGGGGCTTGCGAACGTCCGGGGATTTCTCCCACGCCAAAGAGGCCACCCCCCAAAACTATAGGCAGCCCTCGGCCCCCACTGCCGCCGCTTCCACGGCACGACAGAGACTGGGGCTGCAGTCTCACCTGTGCTACCTATGCCCCGACGTACGAGGCACGCTCGGCGGCGTTTTTTGCCCGAACCCGGCTCGGGGCTTGCGAACGTCCGGGGATTTCTCCCACGCCAAAGAGGCCACCCCCCAAAACTATAGGCAGCCCTGTGCACCCACTGCCGCCGCTTCCACGGCACCACAGAGACTGGGGCTGCGGTCGCACCTGTGCTGCCTATGCCCCGACGTACGAGGCACGCTCGGCGGCGTTTTTTGCCCGAACCCGGCTCGGGGCTTGCGAACGTCCGGGGATTTCTCCCACGCCAAAGAGGCCACCCCCCAAAACTATAGGCAGCCCTCGGCCCCCACTGCCGCCGCTTCCACGGCACCACAGAGACTGGGGCTGCGGTCTCACCTGTGCTGCCTATGCCCCGACGTACGAGGCACGCTCGGCGGCGTTTTTTGCCCGAACCCGGCTCGGGGCTTGCGAACGTCCGGGGATTTCTCCCACGCCAAAGAGCCCAGCCCCCAAAACTATATCCAGCCCTCGGTCCCCACTGCCGCCGCTTCCACGGCACCACAGAGACTGGGGCTGCGGTCTCACCTGTGCTGCCTATGCCCCGACGTACGAGGCACGCTCGGCGGCGTTTTTTGCCCGAACCCGGCACGGGGCTTGCGAACGTCCGGGGATTTCTCCCACACCAAAGAGGCCAGCCCCCAAAGCTGTGGCCAGCCCTGTGCCCCCACTGCCGCCGCTTCCACGGCACCACAGAGACTGGGGCTGCGGTCTCACCTGTGCTACCTATGCCCCGACGTACGAGGCACGCTCGGCGGCGTTTTTTGCCCGAACCCGGCACGGGGCTTGCGAACGTCCGGGGATTTCTCCCACACCAAAGAGGCCACCCCCCAAAGCTGTGGCCAGCCCTGTGCACCCACTGCCGCCGCTTCCACGGCACCACAGAGACTGGGGCTGCGGTCGCACCTGTGCTACCTATGCCCCGACGTACGAGGCACGCTCGGCGGCGTTTTTTGCCCGAACCCGGCTCGGGGCTTGCGAACGTCCGGGGATTTCTCCCACGCCAAAGAGGCCACCCCCCAAAACTATAGCCAGCCCTGTGCACCCACTGCCGCCGCTTCCACGGCACCACAGAGACTGGGGCTGCGGTCGCACCTGTGCTGCCTATGCCCCGACGTACGAGGCACGCTCGGCGGCGTTTTTTGCCCGAACCCGGCACGGGGCTTGCGAACGTCCGGGGATTTCTCCCACGCCAAAGAGCCCACCCCCCAAAACTATAGCCAGCCCTCGGCCCCCACTGCCGCCGCTTCCACGGCACCACAGAGACTGGGGCTGTGGTCTCACCTGTGCTACCTATGCCCCGACGTATGAGGCACGCTCGGCGGCGTTTTTTGCCCGAACCCGGCACGGGGCTTGCGAACGTCCGGTGATTTCTCCCACACCAAAGAGGCCACCCCCCAAAGCTGTGGCCAGCCCTGTGCCCCCACTGCCGCCGCTTCCACGGCACCACAGAGACTGGGGCTGCGGTCGCACCTGTGCTGCCTATGCCCCGACGTACGAGGCACGCTCGGCGGCGTTTTTTGCCCGAACCCGGCACGGGGCTTGCGAACGTCCGGGGATTTCTCCCACACCAAAGAGGCCACCCCCCAAAGCTATAGCCAGCCCTGTGCCCCCACTGCCGCCGCTTCCACGGCACCACAGAGACTGGGGCTGCGGTCGCACCTGTGCTGCCTATGCCCCGACGTACGAGGCACGCTCGGCGGTGTTTTTTTGCCCGAACCCGGCACGGGGCTTGCGAACGTCCGGGGATTTCTCCCACACCAAAGAGGCCAGCCCCCAAAGCTGTGGCCAGCCCTGTGCACCCACTGCCGCCGCTTCCACGGCACCACAGAGACTGGGGCTGCGGTCGCACCTGTGCTGCCTATGCCCCGACGTACGAGGCACGCTCGGCGGCGTTTTTTGCCCGAACCCGGCACGGGGCTTGCGAACGTCCGGGGATTTCTCCCACGCCAAAGAGCCCAGCCCCCAAAACTATAGGCAGCCCTGTGCACCCACTGCCGCCGCTTCCACGGCACCACAGAGACTGGGGCTGTGTTCTCACCTGTGCTACCTATGCCCCGACGTACGAGGCACGCTCGGTGGCGTTTTTTGCCCGAACCCGGCACGGGGCTTGCGAACGTCCGGGGATTTCTCCCACGCCAAAGAGGCCAGCCCCCAAAGCTGTGGCCAGCCCTGTGCCCCCACTGCCGCCGCTTCCACGGCACCACAGAGACTGGGGCTGTGGTCTCACCTGTGCTACCTATGCCCCGACGTACGAGGCACGCTCGGCGGCGTTTTTTGCCCGAACCCGGCACGGGGCTTGCGAACGTCCGGGGATTTCTCCCACGCCAAATAGGCCACCCCCCAAAACTATAGGCAGCCCTGTGCCCCCACTGCCGCCGCTTCCACGGCACCACAGAGACTGGGGCTGCGGTCTCACCTGTGCTGCCTATGCCCCGACGTACGAGGCACGCTCGGCGGCGTTTTTTGCCCGAACCCGGCACGGGGCTTGCGAACGTCCGGGGATTTCTCCCACGCCAAAGAGGCCACCCCCCAAAACTATAGGCAGCCCTCGGCCCCCACTGCCGCCGCTTCCACGGCACCACAGAGACTGGGGCTGCGGTCTCACCTGTGCTGCCTATGCCCCGACGTACGAGGCACGCTCGGCGGCGTTTTTTGCCCGAACCCGGCTCGGGGCTTGCGAACGTCCGGGGATTTCTCCCACGCCAAAGAGGCCACCCCCCAAAACTATAGGCAGCCCTGTGCCCCCACTGCCGCCGCTTCCACGGCACCACAGAGACTGGGGCTGCGGTCTCACCTGTGCTGCCTATGCCCCGACGTACGAGGCACGCTCGGCGGCGTTTTTTGCCCGAACCCGGCACGGGGCTTGCGAACGTCCGGGGATTTCTCCCACGCCAAAGAGGCCACCCCCCAAAACTATAGGCAGCCCTCGGCCCCCACTGCCGCCGCTTCCACGGCACCACAGAGACTGGGGCTGCGGTCTCACCTGTGCTGCCTATGCCCCGACGTACGAGGCACGCTCGGCGGCGTTTTTTGCCCGAACCCGGCTCGGGGCTTGCGAACGTCCGGGCATTTCTCCCACGCCAAAGAGGCCACCCCCCAAAACTATAGGCAGCCCTCGGCCCCCACTGCCGCCGCTTCCACGGCACCACAGAGACTGGGGCTGCGGTCTCACCTGTGCTACCTATGCCCCGACGTACGAGGCACGCTCGGCGGCGTTTTTTGCCCGAACCCGGCACGGGGCTTGCGAACGTCCGGGGATTTCTCCCACGCCAAGGAGGCCACCCCCCAAAGCTGTGGTCAGCCCTGTGCACCCACTGCCGCCGCTTCCACGGCACCACAGAGACTGGGGCTGCGGTCGCACCTGTGCTGCCTATGCCCCGACGTACGAGGCATGCTCGGCGGCGTTTTTTGCCCGAACCCGGCTCGGGGCTTGCGAACGTCCGGGGATTTGTCCCACGCCAAACAGCCCAGCCCCCAAAACTATAGGCAGCCCTCGGCCCCCACTGCCGCCGCTTCCACGGCACCACAGAGACTGGGGCTGCGGTCACACCTGTGCTGCCTATGCCCCGACGTACGAGGCACGCTCGGCGGCGTTTTTTGCCCGAACCCGGCTCGGGGCTTGCGAACGTCCGGGGATTTCTCCCACGCCAAAGAGCCCACCCCCCAAAACTATAGCCAGCCCTCGGCCCCCACTGCCGCCGCTTCCACGGCACCACAGAGACTGGGGCTGCGGTCTCAACTGTGCTACCTATGCCCCGACGTACGAGGCACGCTCGGCAGCGTTTTTTGCCCGAACCCGGCACGGGGCTTGCGAACGTCCGGGAATTTCTCCAGCGCCAAAGAGCCCAGCCCCCAAAGCTGTGGCCAGCCCTGTGCACCCACTGCCGCCGCTTCCACGGCACCACAGAGACTGGGGCTGCGGTCTCACCTGTGCTGCCTATGCCCCGACGTACGAGGCACGCTCGGCGGCGTTTTTTGCCTGAACCCGGCACGGGGCTTGCGAACGTCCGGGGATTTCTCCCACGCCAAAGAGCCCAGCCCCCAAAGCTGTGGCCAGCCCTGTGCCCCCACTGCCGCCGCTTCCACGGCACCACAGAGACTGGGGCTGCGGTCTCACCTGTGCTGCCTATGCCCCGACGTACGAGGCACGCTCGGCGGCGTTTTTTGCCCGAACCCGGCACGGGGCTTGCGAACGTCCGAGGATTTCTCCCACACCAAAGAGGCCACCCCCCAAAACTATAGGCAGCCCTGTGCACCCACTGCCGCCGCTTCCACGGCACCACAGAGACTGGGGCTGCGGTCGCACCTGTGCTGCCTATGCCCCGACGTACGAGGCACGCTCGGCGGCGTTTTTTGCCCGAACCCGGCTCGGGGCTTGCGAACGTCCGGGGATTTCTCCCACGCCAAAGAGGCCACCCCCCAAAACTATAGGCAGCCCTCGGCCCCCACTGCCGCCGCTTCCACAGCACCACAGAGACTGGGGCTGCGGTCTCACCTGTGCTGCCTATGCCCCGACGTACGGGGCACGCTCGGCGGCGTTTTCTGCCCGAACCCGGCACGGGGCTTGCAAACGTCCGGGGATTTCTCCCACGCCAAAGAGCCCAGCCCCCAAAGCTGTGGCCAGCCCTGTGCACCCAATGCCGCCGCTTCCACGGCACCACAGAGACTGGGGCTGCGGTCGCACCTGTGCTGCCTATGCCCCGACGTACGAGGCACGCTCGATGGCGTTTTTTGCCCGAACCCGGCTTGGGGCTTGCGAACGTCCGGGGATTTCTCCCACGCCAAAGAGGCCACCCCCCAAAACTATAGGCAGCCCTGTGCACCCACTGCCGCCGCTTCCACGGCACCACAGAGACTGGGGCTGCGGTCGCACCTGTGCTGCCTATGCCCCGACGTACGAGGCACGCTCGGCGGCGTTTTTTGCCCGAACCCGGCACGGGGCTTGCGAACGTCCGGGGATTTCTCCCACACCAAAGAGGCCACCCCCCAAAGCTGTGGCCAGCCCTCGGCCCCCACTGCCGCCGCTTCCACGGCACCACAGAGACTGGGGCTGCGGTCTCACCTGTGCTGCCTATGCCCCGACGTACGAGGCACGCTCGGCGGCGTTTTTTGCCCGAACCCGGCACGGGGCTTGCGAAAGTCCGGGGATTTCTCCCACACCAAAGAGGCCAGCCCCCAAAGCTGTGGCCAGCCCTCGGCCCCCACTGCCGCCGCTTCCACGGCACCACAGAGACTGGGGCTGCGGTCTCACCTGTGCTGCCTATGCCCCAACGTACGAGGCACGCTCGGCGGCGTTTTTTGCCCGAACCCGGCACGGGGCTTGCGAACGTCCGGGGATTTCTCCCACACCAAAGAGCCCAGCCCCCAAAGCTGTGGCCAGCCCTGTGCAACCACTGCCGCCGCTTCCACGGCACCACAGAGACTGGGGCTGCGGTCTCAACTGTGCTACCTATGCCCCGACGTACGAGGCACGCTCGGCGGCGTTTTTTGCCCGAACCCGGCTCGGGGCTTGCGAACGTCCGGGGATTTCTCCCACGCCAAAGAGGCCACCCCCCAAAACTATAGGCAGCCCTCGGCCCCCACTGCCGCCGCTTCCACGGCACCACAGAGACTGGGGCTGCGGTCTCACCTGTGCTACCTATGCCCCGACGTATGAGGCACGCTCGGCGGCATTTTTTGCCCGAACCCGGCACGGGGCTTGCGAACGTCCGGGGATTTCTCCCACACCAACGAGGCCACCCCCCAAAGCTGTGGCCAGCCCTGTGCCCCCACTGACGCCGCTTCCACGGCACCACAGAGACTGGGGCTGCGGTCTCACCTGTGCTACCTATGCCCCGACGTACGAGGCACGCTCGGCGGCGTTTTTTGCCCGAACCCGGCACGGGGCTTGCGAACGTCCGGGGATTTCTCCCACGCCAAAGAGCCCAGCCCCCAAAACTATAGCCAGCCCTGTGCCCCCACTGCCGCCGCTTCCACGGCACCACAGAGACTGGGGCTGCGGTCTCACTGTGCTACCTATGCCCCGACGTATGAGGCACGCTCGGCGGCGTTTTTTGCCCAAACCCGGCACGGAGCTTGCGAACGTCCGGGGATTTCTCCCACGCCAAAGAGCCCAGCCCCCAAAACTATAGCCAGCCCTGTGCCCCCACTGCCGCCGCTTCCACGGCACCACAGAGACTGGGGCTGCGGTCTCACCTGTGCTGCCTATGCCCCGACGTACGAGGCACGCTCGGCGGCGTTTTTTGCCCGAACCTGGCACGGGACTTGCGAACGTCCGGGGATTTTTCCCACACCAAAGAGCCCAGCCCCCAAAGCTGTGGCCAGCCCTCGGCCCCCACTGCCGCCGCTTCCACGGCACCACAGAGACTGGGGCTGCGGTCTCACCTGTGCTGCCTATGCCCCGACGTACGAGGCACGCTCGGCGGCGTTTTTTGCCCGAACCCGGCACGGGGCTTGCGAACGTCCGGGGATTTCTCCAACACCAAAGAGCCCAGCCCCGAAAGCTGTGGCCAGCCCTCGGCCCCCACTGCCGCCGCTTCCACGGCACCACAGAGACTGGGGCTGCGGTCTCACCTGTGCTACCTATGCCCCGACGTATGAGGCACGCTCGGCGGCGTTTTTTGCCCGAACCCGGCACGGAGCTTGCGAACGTCCGGGGATTTCTCCCACGCCAAAGAGCCCACCCCCCAAAACTATAGCCAGCCCTGTGCCCCCACTGCCGCCGCTTCCACGGCACCACAGAGACTGGGGCTGCGGTCGCACCTGTGCTGCCTATGCCCCGACGTACGAGGCACGCTCGGCGGCGTTTTTTGCCCGAACCCGGCACGGGGCTTGCGAACGTCCGGGGATTTCTCCCACGCCAAAGAGCCCAGCCCCCAAAACTATAGCCAGCCCTCGGCCCCCACTGCCGCCGCTTCCACGGCACCACAGAGACTGGGGCTGTGGTCTCACCTGTGCTACCTATGCCCCGACGTACGAGGCACGCTCGGCGGCGTTTTTTGCCCGAACCCGGCTCGGGGCTTGCGAACGTCCGGGGATTTCTCCCACGCCAAAGAGCCCAGCCCCCAAAACTATAGCCAGCCCTCGGCCCCCACTGCCGCCGCTTCCACGGCACCACAGAGACTGGGGCTGCGGTCTCACCTGTGCTGCCTATGCCCCGACGTACGAGGCACGCTCGGCGGCGTTTTTTGTCCGAACCCGGCACGGGGCTTGCGAACGTCCGGGGATTTCTCCCACGCCAAAGAGGCCACCCCCCAAAACTATAGGCAGCCCTCGGCCCCCACTGCCGCCGCTTCCACGGCACCACAGAGACTGGGGCTGCGGTCTCACCTGTGCTGCCTATGCCCCGACGTACGAGGCACGCTCGGCGGCGTTTTTTGTCCGAACCCGGCACGGGGCTTGCGAACGTCCGGGGATTTCTCCCACGCCAAAGAGGCCACCCCCCAAAACTATAGGCAGCCCTCGGCCCCCACTGCCGCCGCTTCCACGGCACCACAGAGACTTGGGCTGCGGTCGCACCTGTGCTGCCTATGCCCCGACGTACGAGGCACGCTCGGCGGCGTTTTTTGCCCGAACCCGGCTCGGGGCTTGCGAACGTCCGGGGATTTCTCCCACGCCAAAGAGGCCACCCCCCAAAACTATAGGCAGCCCTGTGCCCCCACTGCCGCCGCTTCCACGGCACCACAGAGACTCGGGCTGCGGTCTCACCTGTGCTACCTATGCCCCGACGTACAAGGCACGCTCGGCGGCGTTTTTTGCCCGAACCCGGCACGGGGCTTGCGAACGTCCGGTAATTTCTCCAACGCCAAAGAGCCCAGCCCCCAAAGCTGTGGCCAGCCCTGTGCACCCACTGCCGCCGCTTCCACGGCACCACAGAGACTGGGGCTGCGGTCTCACCTGTGCTGCCTATGCCCCGACGTACGAGGCACGCTCGGCGGCGTTTTTTGCCCGAACCCGGCTCGGGGCTTGCGAACGTCCGGGGATTTCTCCCACACCAAAGAGCCCAGCCCCCAAAGCTGTGGCCAGCCCTGTGCACCCACTGCCGCCGCTTCCACGGCACCACAGAGACTGGGGCTGCGGTCTCACCTGTGCTACCTATGCCCCGACGTACGAGGCACGCTCGGCGGCGTTTTTTGCCCGAACCCGGCTCGGGGCTTGCGAACGTCCGGGGATTTCTCCCACGCCAAAGAGCCCACCCCCCAAAACTATAGGCAGCCCTCGGCCCCCACTGCCGCCGCTTCCACGGCACCACAGAGACTGGGGCTGTGTTCTCACCTGTGCTACCTATGCCCCGACGTACGAGGCACGCTCGGCGGCGTTTTTTGCCCGAACCCGGCTCGGGGCTTGCGAACGTCCGGGGATTTCTCCCACGCCAAAGAGCCCACCCCCCAAAACTATATCCAGCCCTGTGCCCCCACTGCCGCCGCTTCCACGGCACCACAGAGACTGGGGCTGCGGTCTCACCTGTGCTGCCTATGCCCCGACGTACGAGGCACGCTCGGCGGCGTTTTTTGCCCGAACCCGGCACGGGGCTTGCGAACGTCTGGGGATTTCTCCCACGCCAAAGAGCCCACCCCCCAAAACTATATCCAGCCCTCGGCCCCCACTGCCGCCGCTTCCACGGCACCACAGAGACTGGGGCTGTGGTCTCACCTGTGCTACCTATGCCCCGACGTATGAGGCACGCTCGGCGGCGTTTTTTGCCCGAACCCGGCACGGGGCTTGCGAACGTCCGGGGATTTCTCCCACGCCAAAGATCCCACCCCCCAAAACTATAGCCAGCCCTGTGCCCCCACTGCCGCCGCTTCCACGGCACCACAGAGACTGGGGCTGCGGTCGCACCTGTGCTACCTATGCCCCGACGTATGAGGCACGCTCGGCGGCGTTTTTTGCCCAAACCCGGCACGGAGCTTGCGAACGTCCGGGGATTTCTCCCACGCCAAAGAGCCCAGCCCCCAAAACTATAGCCAGCCCTCGGCCCCCACTGCCGCCGCTTCCACGGCACCACAGAGACTGGGGCTGTGGTCTCACCTGTGCTACCTATGCCCCGACGTAGGAGGCACGCTCGGCGGCGTTTTTTGCCCGAACCCGGCTCGGGGCTTGCGAACGTCCGGGGATTTCTCCCACACCAACGAGCCCAGCCCCCAAAGCTGTCGCCAGCCCTGTGCACCCACTGCCGCCGCTTCCACGGCACCACAGAGACTGGGGCTGCGGTCACACCTGTGCTGCCTATGCCCCGACGTACGAGGCACGCTCGGCGGCGTTTTTTGCCCGAACCCGGCTCGGGGCTTGCGAACGTCCGGGGATTTCTCCCACGCCAAAGAGGCCACCCCCCAAAACTATAGCCAGCCCTCGGCCCCCACTGCCGCCGCTTCCACGGCACCACAGAGACTGGGGCTGCGGTCTCAACTGTGCTACCTATGCCCCGACGTACGAGGCACGCTCGGCAGCGTTTTTTGCCCGAACCCGGCACGGGGCTTGCGAACGTCCGGGAATTTCTCCAGCGCCAAAGAGCCCAGCCCCCAAAGCTGTGGCCAGCCCTGTGCACCCACTGCCGCCGCTTCCACGGCACCACAGAGACTGGGGCTGCGGTCTCACCTGTGCTGCCTATGCCCCGACGTACGAGGCACGCTCGGCGGCGTTTTTTGCCTGAACCCGGCACGGGGCTTGCGAACGTCCGGGGATTTCTCCCACGCCAAAGAGCCCAGCCCCCAAAGCTGTGGCCAGCCCTGTGCCCCCACTGCCGCCGCTTCCACGGCACCACAGAGACTGGGGCTGCGGTCTCACCTGTGCTGCCTATGCCCCGACGTACGAGGCACGCTCGGCGGCGTTTTTTTGCCCGAACCCGGCACGGGGCTTGCGAACGTCCGAGGATTTCTCCCACACCAAAGAGGCCACCCCCCAAAACTATAGGCAGCCCTGTGCACCCACTGCCGCCGCTTCCACGGCACCACAGAGACTGGGGCTGCGGTCGCACCTGTGCTGCCTATGCCCCGACGTACGAGGCACGCTCGGCGGCGTTTTTTGCCCGAACCCGGCTCGGGGCTTGCGAACGTCCGGGGATTTCTCCCACGCCAAAGAGGCCACCCCCCAAAACTATAGGCAGCCCTCGGCCCCCACTGCCGCCGCTTCCACAGCACCACAGAGACTGGGGCTGCGGTCTCACCTGTGCTGCCTATGCCCCGACGTACGGGGCACGCTCGGCGGCGTTTTCTGCCCGAACCCGGCACGGGGCTTGCAAACGTCCGGGGATTTCTCCCACGCCAAAGAGCCCAGCCCCCAAAGCTGTGGCCAGCCCTGTGCACCCAATGCCGCCGCTTCCACGGCACCACAGAGACTGGGGCTGCGGTCGCACCTGTGCTGCCTATGCCCCGACGTACGAGGCACGCTCGATGGCGTTTTTTGCCCGAACCCGGCTTGGGGCTTGCGAACGTCCGGGGATTTCTCCCACGCCAAAGAGGCCACCCCCCAAAACTATAGGCAGCCCTGTGCACCCACTGCCGCCGCTTCCACGGCACCACAGAGACTGGGGCTGCGGTCTCACCTGTGCTGCCTATGCCCCGACGTACGAGGCACGCTCGGCGGCGTTTTTTGCCCGAACCCGGCACGGGGCTTGCGAACGTCCGGGGATTTCTCCCACACCAAAGAGGCCACCCCCCAAAGCTGTGGCCAGCCCTCGGCCCCCACTGCCGCCGCTTCCACGGCACCACAGAGACTGGGGCTGCGGTCTCACCTGTGCTGCCTATGCCCCGACGTACGAGGCACGCTCGGCGGCGTTTTTTGCCCGAACCCGGCACGGGGCTTGCGAAAGTCCGGGGATTTCTCCCACACCAAAGAGGCCAGCCCCCAAAGCTGTGGCCAGCCCTCGGCCCCCACTGCCGCCGCTTCCACGGCACCACAGAGACTGGGGCTGCGGTCTCACCTGTGCTGCCTATGCCCCAACGTACGAGGCACGCTCGGCGGCGTTTTTTGCCCGAACCCGGCACGGGGCTTGCGAACGTCCGGGGATTTCTCCCACACCAAAGAGCCCAGCCCCCAAAGCTGTGGCCAGCCCTGTGCAACCACTGCCGCCGCTTCCACGGCACCACAGAGACTGGGGCTGCGGTCGCAACTGTGCTGCCTATGCCCCGACGTACGAGGCACGCTCGGCGGCGTTTTTTGCCCGAACCCGGCTCGGGGCTTGCGAACGTCCGGGGATTTCTCCCACGCCAAAGAGGCCACCCCCCAAAACTATAGGCAGCCCTCGGCCCCCACTGCCGCCGCTTCCACGGCACCACAGAGACTGGGGCTGCGGTCTCACCTGTGCTACCTATGCCCCGACGTATGAGGCACGCTCGGCGGCATTTTTTGCCCGAACCCGGCACGGGGCTTGCGAACGTCCGGGGATTTCTCCCACACCAACGAGGCCACCCCCCAAAGCTGTGGCCAGCCCTGTGCCCCCACTGACGCCGCTTCCACGGCACCACAGAGACTGGGGCTGCGGTCTCACCTGTGCTACCTATGCCCCGACGTACGAGGCACGCTCGGCGGCGTTTTTTGCCCGAACCCGGCACGGGGCTTGCGAACGTCCGGGGATTTCTCCCACGCCAAAGAGCCCAGCCCCCAAAACTATAGCCAGCCCTGTGCCCCCACTGCCGCCGCTTCCACGGCACCACAGAGACTGGGGCTGCGGTCTCACTGTGCTACCTATGCCCCGACGTATGAGGCACGCTCGGCGGCGTTTTTTGCCCAAACCCGGCACGGAGCTTGCGAACGTCCGGGGATTTCTCCCACGCCAAAGAGCCCAGCCCCCAAAACTATAGCCAGCCCTGTGCCCCCACTGCCGCCGCTTCCACGGCACCACAGAGACTGGGGCTGCGGTCTCACCTGTGCTGCCTATGCCCCGACGTACGAGGCACGCTCGGCGGCGTTTTTTTGCCCGAACCTGGCACGGGACTTGCGAACGTCCGGGGATTTTTCCCACACCAAAGAGCCCAGCCCCCAAAGCTGTGGCCAGCCCTCGGCCCCCACTGCCGCCGCTTCCACGGCACCACAGAGACTGGGGCTGCGGTCTCACCTGTGCTGCCTATGCCCCGACGTACGAGGCACGCTCGGCGGCGTTTTTTGCCCGAACCCGGCACGGGGCTTGCGAACGTCCGGGGATTTCTCCAACACCAAAGAGCCCAGCCCCGAAAGCTGTGGCCAGCCCTCGGCCCCCACTGCCGCCGCTTCCACGGCACCACAGAGACTGGGGCTGCGGTCTCACCTGTGCTACCTATGCCCCGACGTATGAGGCACGCTCGGCGGCGTTTTTTGCCCGAACCCGGCACGGAGCTTGCGAACGTCCGGGGATTTCTCCCACGCCAAAGAGCCCACCCCCCAAAACTATAGCCAGCCCTGTGCCCCCACTGCCGCCGCTTCCACGGCACCACAGAGACTGGGGCTGCGGTCGCACCTGTGCTGCCTATGCCCCGACGTACGAGGCACGCTCGGCGGCGTTTTTTGCCCGAACCCGGCACGGGGCTTGCGAACGTCCGGGGATTTCTCCCACGCCAAAGAGCCCAGCCCCCAAAACTATAGCCAGCCCTCGGCCCCCACTGCCGCCGCTTCCACGGCACCACAGAGACTGGGGCTGTGGTCTCACCTGTGCTACCTATGCCCCGACGTACGAGGCACGCTCGGCGGCGTTTTTTGCCCGAACCCGGCACGGGGCTTGCGAACGTCCGGGGATTTCTCCCACGCCAAAGAGCCCAGCCCCCAAAACTATAGCCAGCCCTCGGCCCCCCACTGCCGCCGCTTCCACGGCACCACAGAGACTGGGGCTGCGGTCTCACCTGTGCTGCCTATGCCCCGACGTACGAGGCACGCTCGGCGGCGTTTTTTGTCCGAACCCGGCACGGGGCTTGCGAACGTCCGGGGATTTCTCCCACGCCAAAGAGGCCACCCCCCAAAACTATAGGCAGCCCTCGGCCCCCACTGCCGCCGCTTCCACGGCACCACAGAGACTGGGGCTGCGGTCTCACCTGTGCTGCCTATGCCCCGACGTACGAGGCACGCTCGGCGGCGTTTTTTGTCCGAACCCGGCACGGGGCTTGCGAACGTCCGGGGATTTCTCCCACGCCAAAGAGGCCACCCCCCAAAACTATAGGCAGCCCTCGGCCCCCACTGCCGCCGCTTCCACGGCACCACAGAGACTTGGGCTGCGGTCGCACCTGTGCTGCCTATGCCCCGACGTACGAGGCACGCTCGGCGGCGTTTTTTGCCCGAACCCGGCTCGGGGCTTGCGAACGTCCGGGGATTTCTCCCACGCCAAAGAGGCCACCCCCCAAAACTATAGGCAGCCCTGTGCCCCCACTGCCGCCGCTTCCACGGCACCACAGAGACTCGGGCTGCGGTCTCACCTGTGCTACCTATGCCCCGACGTACAAGGCACGCTCGGCGGCGTTTTTTGCCCGAACCCGGCACGGGGCTTGCGAACGTCCGGTAATTTCTCCAACGCCAAAGAGCCCAGCCCCCAAAGCTGTGGCCAGCCCTGTGCACCCACTGCCGCCGCTTCCACAGCACCACAGAGACTGGGGCTGCGGTCTCACCTGTGCTGCCTATGCCCCGACGTACGAGGCACGCTCGGCGGCGTTTTTTTGCCCGAACCCGGCTCGGGGCTTGCGAACGTCCGGGGATTTCTCCCACACCAAAGAGCCCAGCCCCCAAAGCTGTGGCCAGCCCTGTGCACCCACTGCCGCCGCTTCCACGGCACCACAGAGACTGGGGCTGCGGTCTCACCTGTGCTACCTATGCCCCGACGTACGAGGCACGCTCGGCGGCGTTTTTTGCCCGAACCCGGCTCGGGGCTTGCGAACGTCCGGGGATTTCTCCCACGCCAAAGAGCCCACCCCCCAAAACTATAGGCAGCCCTCGGCCCCCACTGCCGCCGCTTCCACGGCACCACAGAGACTGGGGCTGTGTTCTCACCTGTGCTACCTATGCCCCGACGTACGAGGCACGCTCGGCGGCGTTTTTTGCCCGAACCCGGCTCGGGGCTTGCGAACGTCCGGGGATTTCTCCCACGCCAAAGAGCCCACCCCCCAAAACTATATCCAGCCCTGTGCCCCCACTGCCGCCGCTTCCACGGCACCACAGAGACTGGGGCTGCGGTCTCACCTGTGCTGCCTATGCCCCGACGTACGAGGCACGCTCGGCGGCGTTTTTTGCCCGAACCCGGCACGGGGCTTGCGAACGTCTGGGGATTTCTCCCACGCCAAAGAGCCCACCCCCCAAAACTATATCCAGCCCTCGGCCCCCACTGCCGCCGCTTCCACGGCACCACAGAGACTGGGGCTGTGGTCTCACCTGTGCTACCTATGCCCCGACGTATGAGGCACGCTCGGCGGCGTTTTTTTGCCCGAACCCGGCACGGGGCTTGCGAACGTCCGGGGATTTCTCCCACGCCAAAGATCCCACCCCCCAAAACTATAGCCAGCCCTGTGCCCCCACTGCCGCCGCTTCCACGGCACCACAGAGACTGGGGCTGCGGTCGCACCTGTGCTACCTATGCCCCGACGTATGAGGCACGCTCGGCGGCGTTTTTTGCCCAAACCCGGCACGGAGCTTGCGAACGTCCGGGGATTTCTCCCACGCCAAAGAGCCCAGCCCCCAAAACTATAGCCAGCCCTCGGCCCCCACTGCCGCCGCTTCCACGGCACCACAGAGACTGGGGCTGTGGTCTCACCTGTGCTACCTATGCCCCGACGTAGGAGGCACGCTCGGCGGCGTTTTTTGCCCGAACCCGGCTCGGGGCTTGCGAACGTCCGGGGATTTCTCCCACACCAACGAGCCCAGCCCCCAAAGCTGTCGCCAGCCCTGTGCACCCACTGCCGCCGCTTCCACGGCACCACAGAGACTGGGGCTGCGGTCTCACCTGTGCTGCCTATGCCCCGACGTACGAGGCACGCTCGGCGGCGTTTTTTGCCCGAACCCGGCACGGGGCTTGCGAACGTCCGGGGATTTCTCCAACACCAAAGAGCCCAGCCCCGAAAGCTGTGGCCAGCCCTCGGCCCCCACTGCCGCCGCTTCCACGGCACCACAGAGACTGGGGCTGCGGTCGCAACTGTGCTGCCTATGCCCCGACGTACGAGGCACGCTCGGCGGCGTTTTTTGCCCGAACCCGGCTCGGGGCTTGCGAACGTCCGGGGATTTCTCCCACGCCAAAGAGGCCACCCCCCAAAACTATAGGCAGCCCTCGGCCCCCACTGCCGCCGCTTCCACGGCACCACAGAGACTGGGGCTGCGGTCTCACCTGTGCTACCTATGCCCCGACGTATGAGGCACGCTCGGCGGCATTTTTTGCCCGAACCCGGCACGGGGCTTGCGAACGTCCGGGGATTTCTCCCACACCAACGAGGCCACCCCCCAAAGCTGTGGCCAGCCCTGTGCCCCCACTGCCGCCGCTTCCACGGCACCACAGAGACTGGGGCTGCGGTCTCACCTGTGCTACCTATGCCCCGACGTACGAGGCACGCTCGGCGGCGTTTTTTGCCCGAACCCGGCACGGGGCTTGCGAACGTCCGGGGATTTCTCCCACGCCAAAGAGCCCAGCCCCCAAAACTATAGCCAGCCCTGTGCCCCCACTGCCGCCGCTTCCACGGCACCACAGAGACTGGGGCTGCGGTCTCACTGTGCTACCTATGCCCCGACGTATGAGGCACGCTCGGCGGCGTTTTTTGCCCAAACCCGGCACGGAGCTTGCGAACGTCCGGGGATTTCTCCCACGCCAAAGAGCCCAGCCCCCAAAACTATAGCCAGCCCTGTGCCCCCACTGCCGCCGCTTCCACGGCACCACAGAGACTGGGGCTGCGGTCTCACCTGTGCTGCCTATGCCCCGACGTACGAGGCACGCTCGGCGGCGTTTTTTGCCCGAACCTGGCACGGGACTTGCGAACGTCCGGGGATTTTTCCCACACCAAAGAGCCCAGCCCCCAAAGCTGTGGCCAGCCCTCGGCCCCCACTGCCGCCGCTTCCACGGCACCACAGAGACTGGGGCTGCGGTCTCACCTGTGCTGCCTATGCCCCGACGTACGAGGCACGCTCGGCGGCGTTTTTTGCCCGAACCCGGCACGGGGCTTGCGAACGTCCGGGGATTTCTCCAACACCAAAGAGCCCAGCCCCGAAAGCTGTGGCCAGCCCTCGGCCCCCACTGCCGCCGCTTCCACGGCACCACAGAGACTGGGGCTGCGGTCTCACCTGTGCTACCTATGCCCCGACGTATGAGGCACGCTCGGCGGCGTTTTTTGCCCGAACCCGGCACGGAGCTTGCGAACGTCCGGGGATTTCTCCCACGCCAAAGAGCCCACCCCCCAAAACTATAGCCAGCCCTGTGCCCCCACTGCCGCCGCTTCCACGGCACCACAGAGACTGGGGCTGCGGTCGCACCTGTGCTGCCTATGCCCCGACGTACGAGGCACGCTCGGCGGCGTTTTTTGCCCGAACCCGGCACGGGGCTTGCGAACGTCCGGGGATTTCTCCCACGCCAAAGAGCCCAGCCCCCAAAACTATAGCCAGCCCTCGGCCCCCACTGCCGCCGCTTCCACGGCACCACAGAGACTGGGGCTGCGGTCTCACCTGTGCTGCCTATGCCCCGACGTACGAGGCACGCTCGGCGGCGTTTTTTGTCCGAACCCGGCACGGGGCTTGCGAACGTCCGGGGATTTCTCCCACGCCAAAGAGGCCACCCCCCAAAACTATAGGCAGCCCTCGGCCCCCACTGCCGCCGCTTCCACGGCACCACAGAGACTGGGGCTGCGGTCTCACCTGTGCTGCCTATGCCCCGACGTACGAGGCACGCTCGGCGGCGTTTTTTGTCCGAACCCGGCACGGGGCTTGCGAACGTCCGGGGATTTCTCCCACGCCAAAGAGGCCACCCCCCAAAACTATAGGCAGCCCTCGGCCCCCACTGCCGCCGCTTCCACGGCACCACAGAGACTTGGGCTGCGGTCGCACCTGTGCTGCCTATGCCCCGACGTACGAGGCACGCTCGGCGGCGTTTTTTGCCCGAACCCGGCTCGGGGCTTGCGAACGTCCGGGGATTTCTCCCACGCCAAAGAGGCCACCCCCCAAAACTATAGGCAGCCCTCGGCCCCCACTGCCGCCGCTTCCACGGCACCACAGAGACTCGGGCTGCGGTCTCACCTGTGCTACCTATGCCCCGACGTACAAGGCACGCTCGGCGGCGTTTTTTGCCCGAACCCGGCACGGGGCTTGCGAACGTCCGGTAATTTCTCCAACGCCAAAGAGCCCAGCCCCCAAAGCTGTGGCCAGCCCTGTGCACCCACTGCCGCCGCTTCCACGGCACCACAGAGACTGGGGCTGCGGTCTCACCTGTGCTGCCTATGCCCCGACGTACGAGGCACGCTCGGCGGCGTTTTTTTGCCCGAACCCGGCTCGGGGCTTGCGAACGTCCGGGGATTTCTCCCACACCAAAGAGCCCAGCCCCCAAAGCTGTGGCCAGCCCTGTGCACCCACTGCCGCCGCTTCCACGGCACCACAGAGACTGGGGCTGCGGTCTCACCTGTGCTACCTATGCCCCGACGTACGAGGCACGCTCGGCGGCGTTTTTTGCCCGAACCCGGCTCGGGGCTTGCGAACGTCCGGGGATTTCTCCCACGCCAAAGAGCCCACCCCCCAAAACTATAGGCAGCCCTCGGCCCCCACTGCCGCCGCTTCCACGGCACCACAGAGACTGGGGCTGTGTTCTCACCTGTGCTACCTATGCCCCGACGTACGAGGCACGCTCGGCGGCGTTTTTTGCCCGAACCCGGCTCGGGGCTTGCGAACGTCCGGGGATTTCTCCCACGCCAAAGAGCCCACCCCCCAAAACTATATCCAGCCCTGTGCCCCCACTGCCGCCGCTTCCACGGCACCACAGAGACTGGGGCTGCGGTCTCACCTGTGCTGCCTATGCCCCGACGTACGAGGCACGCTCGGCGGCGTTTTTTGCCCGAACCCGGCACGGGGCTTGCGAACGTCTGGGGATTTCTCCCACGCCAAAGAGCCCACCCCCCAAAACTATATCCAGCCCTCGGCCCCCACTGCCGCCGCTTCCACGGCACCACAGAGACTGGGGCTGTGGTCTCACCTGTGCTACCTATGCCCCGACGTATGAGGCACGCTCGGCGGCGTTTTTTTGCCCGAACCCGGCACGGGGCTTGCGAACGTCCGGGGATTTCTCCCACGCCAAAGATCCCACCCCCCAAAACTATAGCCAGCCCTGTGCCCCCACTGCCGCCGCTTCCACGGCACCACAGAGACTGGGGCTGCGGTCGCACCTGTGCTACCTATGCCCCGACGTACGAGGCACGCTCGGCGGCGTTTTTTGCCCGAACCCGGCTCGGGGCTTGCGAACGTCCGGGGATTTCTCCCACGCCAAAGAGCCCAGCCCCCAAAACTATAGCCAGCCCTCGGCCCCCACTGCCGCCGCTTCCACGGCACCACAGAGACTGGGGCTGCGGTCTCACCTGTGCTACCTATGCCCCGACGTACAAGGCACGCTCGGCGGCGTTTTTTGCCCGAACCCGGCTCGGGGCTTGCGAACGTCCGGGGATTTCTCCCACGCCAAAGAGCCCAGCCCCCAAAACTATAGGCAGCACTGTGCACCCACTGCCGCCGCTTCCACGGCACCACAGAGACTGGGGCTGCGGTCTCACCTCTGCTACCTATGCCCCGACGTACGAGGCACGCTCGGCAGCGTTTTTTGCCCGAACCCGGCTCGGGGCTTGCGAACGTCCGGGGATTTCTCCCACGCCAAAGATCCCACCCCCCAAAACTATAGGCAGCCCTGTGCACCCACTGCCGCCGCTTCCACGGCACCACAGAGACTGGGGCTGCGGTCGCACCTGTGCTGCCTATGCCCCGACGTACGAGGCACGCTCGGGGCGTTTTTTGCCCGAACCCGGCACGGGGCTTGCGAACGTCCGGGGATTTCTCCCACGCCAAAGAGGCCACCCCCCAAAGCTGTGGCCAGCCCTGTGCCCCCACTGCCGCCGCTTCCACGGCACCACAGAGACTGGGGCTGCGGTCTCACCTGTGCTACCTATGCCCCAACGTACGAGGCACGCTCGGCGGCGTTTTTTGCCCGAACCCGGCACGGGGCTTGCGAACATCCGGGGATTTCTCCCACACCAAAGATCCCACCCCCCAAAACTATAGGCAGCCCTCGGCCCCCACTGCCGCCGCTTCCACGGCACCACAGAGACTGGGGCTGCGGTCTCACCTGTGCTACCTATGCCCCGACGTACGAGGCACGCTCGGCAGCGTTTTTTGCCCGAACCCGGCTCGGGGCTTGCGAACGTCCGGGGATTTCTCCCACGCCAAAAATCCCACCCCCCAAAACTATATCCAGCCCTGTGCCCCCACTGCCGCCGCTTCCACGGCACCACTAAGACTGGGGCTGCGGTCTCACCTGTGCTGCCTATGCCCCGACGTACGAGGCATGCTCGGCGGCGTTTTTTGCCCGAACCCGGCACGGGGCTTGCGAACGTCCGGGGATTTCTCCCACACCAAAGAGGCCACCCCCCAAAACTATAGGCAGCCCTCGGCCCCCACTGCCGTCGCTTCCACGGCACCACAGAGACTGGGGCTGCGGTCTCACCTGTGCTACCTATGCCCCGACGTACGAGGCACGCTCGGCAGCGTTTTTTGCCCGAACCCGGCTCGGGGCTTGCGAACGTCCGGGGATTTCTCCCACGCCAAAGATCCCACCCCCCAAAACTATAGGCAGCCCTGTGCACCCACTGCCGCCGCTTCCACGGCACCACAGAGACTGTGGCTGCGGTCTCACCTGTGCTACCTATGCCCCGACGTACGAGGCACGCTCGGCAGCGTTTTTTGCCCGAACCCGGCTCGGGGCTTGCGAACGTCCGGGGATTTCTCCCACGCCAAAGAGGCCACCCCCCAAAACTATAGCCAGCCCTGTGCCCCCACTGCCGCCACTTCCACGGCACCACAGAGACTGTCTTGCCGTCTCACCTGTGCTGCCTATGCCCCAACGTACGAGGCACGCTCGGCGGCGTTTTTTGCCCGAACCCGGCACGGGGCTTGCGAACGTCCGGGGATTTCTCCCACACCAAAGATCCCAGCCCCCAAAACTATAGCCAGCCCTCGGCCCCCACTGCCGCCGCTTCCACGGCACCACAGAGACTGGGGCTGCGGTCTCACCTGTGCTGCCTATGCCCCGATGTACGAGGCACGCTCGGCGGCGTTTTTTGCCCGAACCCGGCACGGGGCTTGCGAACGTCCGGGGATTTCTCCCACGCCAAAGAGGCCACCCCCCAAAACTATAGACAGCCCTGTGCCCCCACTGCCGCCGCTTCCACGGCACCACAGAGACTGGGGCTGCGGTCTCACCTGTGCTACCTATGCCCCGACGTACGAGGCACGCTCGGCGGCGTTTTTTGCCCGAACCCGGCACGGGGCTTGCGAACGTCCGGGGATTTCTCCCACGCCAAAGAGGCCACCCCCCAAAGCTGTGGCCAGCCCTCGGCCCCCACTGCCGCCGCTTCCACGGCACCACAGAGACTGGGGCTGCGGTCTCACCTGTGCTACCTATGCCCCGACGTACGAGGCACGCTTGGCGGCGTTTTTTGCCCGAACCCGGCACGGGGCTTGCGAACGTCCGGGGATTTCTCCCACGCCAAAGATCCCACCCCCCAAAGCTGTGGCCAGCCCTGTGCCCCCACTGCCGCCACTTCCACGGCACCACAGAGACTGGGGCTGCGGTCTCACCTGTGCTACCTATGCCCCGACGTACGAGGCACGCTCGGCGGCGTTTTTTGCCCGAACCCGGCTCGGGGCTTGCGAACGTCCGGGGATTTCTCCCACGCCAAAGAGGCCACCCCCCAAAACTATAGCCAGCCCTCGGCCCCCACTGCCGCCGCTTCCACGGCACCACAGAGACTGGGGCTGCGGTCTCACTGTGCTACCTATGCCCCGACGTATGAGGCACGCTCGGCGGCGTTTTTTGCCCAAACCCGGCACGGAGCTTGCGAACGTCCGGGGATTTCTCCCACGCCAAAGAGCCCAGCCCCCAAAACTATAGCCAGCCCTGTGCCCCCACTGCCGCCGCTTCCACGGCACCACAGAGACTGGGGCTGCGGTCTCACCTGTGCTGCCTATGCCCCGACGTACGAGGCACGCTCGGCGGCGTTTTTTGCCCGAACCTGGCACGGGACTTGCGAACGTCCGGGGATTTTTCCCACACCAAAGAGCCCAGCCCCCAAAGCTGTGGCCAGCCCTCGGCCCCCACTGCCGCCGCTTCCACGGCACCACAGAGACTGGGGCTGCGGTCTCACCTGTGCTGCCTATGCCCCGACGTACGAGGCACGCTCGGCGGCGTTTTTTGCCCGAACCCGGCACGGGGCTTGCGAACGTCCGGGGATTTCTCCAACACCAAAGAGCCCAGCCCCGAAAGCTGTGGCCAGCCCTCGGCCCCCACTGCCGCCGCTTCCACGGCACCACAGAGACTGGGGCTGCGGTCTCACCTGTGCTACCTATGCCCCGACGTATGAGGCACGCTCGGCGGCGTTTTTTGCCCGAACCCGGCACGCAGCTTGCGAACGTCCGGGGATTTCTCCCACGCCAAAGAGCCCACCCCCCAAAACTATAGCCAGCCCTGTGCCCCCACTGCCGCCGCTTCCACGGCACCACAGAGACTGGGGCTGCGGTCGCACCTGTGCTGCCTATGCCCCGACGTACGAGGCACGCTCGGCGGCGTTTTTTGCCCGAACCCGGCACGGGGCTTGCGAACGTCCGGGGATTTCTCCCACGCCAAAGAGCCCAGCCCCCAAAACTATAGCCAGCCCTCGGCCCCCACTGCCGCCGCTTCCACGGCACCACAGAGACTGGGGCTGTGGTCTCACCTGTGCTACCTATGCCCCGACGTACGAGGCACGCTCGGCGGCGTTTTTTGCCCGAACCCGGCACGGGGCTTGCGAACGTCCGGGGATTTCTCCCACGCCAAAGAGCCCAGCCCCCAAAACTATAGCCAGCCCTCGGCCCCCACTGCCGCCGCTTCCACGGCACCACAGAGACTGGGGCTGCGGTCTCACCTGTGCTGCCTATGCCCCGACGTACGAGGCACGCTCGGCGGCGTTTTTTGTCCGAACCCGGCACGGGGCTTGCGAACGTCCGGGGATTTCTCCCACGCCAAAGAGGCCACCCCCCAAAACTATAGGCAGCCCTCGGCCCCCACTGCCGCCGCTTCCACGGCACCACAGAGACTGGGGCTGCGGTCTCACCTGTGCTGCCTATGCCCCGACGTACGAGGCACGCTCGGCGGCGTTTTTTGTCCGAACCCGGCACGGGGCTTGCGAACGTCCGGGGATTTCTCCCACGCCAAAGAGGCCACCCCCCAAAACTATAGGCAGCCCTCGGCCCCCACTGCCGCCGCTTCCACGGCACCACAGAGACTTGGGCTGCGGTCGCACCTGTGCTGCCTATGCCCCGACGTACGAGGCACGCTCGGCGGCGTTTTTTGCCCGAACCCGGCTCGGGGCTTGCGAACGTCCGGGGATTTCTCCCACGCCAAAGAGGCCACCCCCCAAAACTATAGGCAGCCCTCGGCCCCCACTGCCGCCGCTTCCACGGCACCACAGAGACTCGGGCTGCGGTCTCACCTGTGCTACCTATGCCCCGACGTACAAGGCACGCTCGGCGGCGTTTTTTGCCCGAACCCGGCACGGGGCTTGCGAACGTCCGGTAATTTCTCCAACGCCAAAGAGCCCAGCCCCCAAAGCTGTGGCCAGCCCTGTGCACCCACTGCCGCCGCTTCCACGGCACCACAGAGACTGGGGCTGCGGTCTCACCTGTGCTGCCTATGCCCCGACGTACGAGGCACGCTCGGCGGCGTTTTTTGCCCGAACCCGGCTCGGGGCTTGCGAACGTCCGGGGATTTCTCCCACACCAAAGAGCCCAGCCCCCAAAGCTGTGGCCAGCCCTGTGCACCCACTGCCGCCGCTTCCACGGCACCACAGAGACTGGGGCTGCGGTCTCACCTGTGCTACCTATGCCCCGACGTACGAGGCACGCTCGGCGGCGTTTTTTGCCCGAACCCGGCTCGGGGCTTGCGAACGTCCGGGGATTTCTCCCACGCCAAAGAGCCCACCCCCCAAAACTATAGGCAGCCCTCGGCCCCCACTGCCGCCGCTTCCACGGCACCACAGAGACTGGGGCTGTGTTCTCACCTGTGCTACCTATGCCCCGACGTACGAGGCACGCTCGGCGGCGTTTTTTGCCCGAACCCGGCTCGGGGCTTGCGAACGTCCGGGGATTTCTCCCACGCCAAAGAGCCCACCCCCCAAAACTATATCCAGCCCTGTGCCCCCACTGCCGCCGCTTCCACGGCACCACAGAGACTGGGGCTGCGGTCTCACCTGTGCTGCCTATGCCCCGACGTACGAGGCACGCTCGGCGGCGTTTTTTGCCCGAACCCGGCACGGGGCTTGCGAACGTCTGGGGATTTCTCCCACGCCAAAGAGCCCACCCCCCAAAACTATATCCAGCCCTCGGCCCCCACTGCCGCCGCTTCCACGGCACCACAGAGACTGGGGCTGTGGTCTCACCTGTGCTACCTATGCCCCGACGTACGAGGCACGCTCGGCGGCGTTTTTTGCCCGAACCCGGCACGGGGCTTGCGAACGTCCGGGGATTTCTCCCACGCCAAAGAGGCCACCCCCCAAAGCTGTGGCCAGCCCTGTGCCCCCACTGCCGCCGCTTCCACGGCACCACAGAGACTGGGGCTGCGGTCTCACCTGTGCTACCTATGCCCCGACGTACGAGGCACGCTCGGCGGCGTTTTTTGCCCGAACCCGGCTCGGGGCTTGCGAACGTCCGGGGATTTCTCCCACGCCAAAGAGGCCACCCCCCAAAACTATAGGCAGCCCACGGCCCCCACTGCCGCCGCTTCCACGGCACCACAGAGACTGGGGCTGCGGTCTCACCTGTGCTGCCTATGCCCCGATGTACGAGGCACGCTCGGCGGCGTTTTTTGCCCGAACCCGGCACGGGGCTTGCGAACGTCCGGGGATTTCTCCCACGCCAAAGAGGCCACCCCCCAAAACTATAGGCAGCCCTGTGCCCCCACTGCCGCCGCTTCCACGGCACCACAGAGACTGGGGCTGCGGTCTCACCTGTGCTACCTATGCCCCGACGTACGAGGCACGCTCGGCAGCGTTTTTTGCCCGAACCCGGCACGGGGCTTGCGAACGTCCGGGGATTTCTCCCACGCCAAAGATCCCACCCCCCAAAACTATAGGCAGCCCTGTGCACCCACTGCCGCCGCTTCCACGGCACCACAGAGACTGGGGCTGCGGTCGCACCTGTGCTGCCTATGCCCCGACGTACGAGGCACGCTCGGGGCGTTTTTTGCCCGAACCCGGCACGGGGCTTGCGAACGTCCGGGGATTTCTCCCACGCCAAAGAGGCCACCCCCCAAAGCTGTGGCCAGCCCTCGGCCCCCACTGCCGCCGCTTCCACGGCACCACAGAGACTGGGGCTGCGGTCTCACCTGTGCTACCTATGCCCCGACGTACGAGGCACGCTTGGCGGCGTTTTTTGCCCGAACCCGGCACGGGGCTTGCGAACGTCCGGGGATTTCTCCCACGCCAAAGATCCCACCCCCCAAAGCTGTGGCCAGCCCTGTGCCCCCACTGCCGCCACTTCCACGGCACCACAGAGACTGGGGCTGCGGTCTCACCTGTGCTACCTATGCCCCGACGTACGAGGCACGCTCGGCGGCGTTTTTTGCCCGAACCCGGCTCGGGGCTTGCGAACGTCCGGGGATTTCTCCCACGCCAAAGAGGCCACCCCCCAAAACTATAGCCAGCCCTCGGCCCCCACTGCCGCCGCTTCCACGGCACCACAGAGACTGGGGCTGCGGTCTCACTGTGCTACCTATGCCCCGACGTATGAGGCACGCTCGGCGGCGTTTTTTGCCCAAACCCGGCACGGAGCTTGCGAACGTCCGGGGATTTCTCCCACGCCAAAGAGCCCAGCCCCCAAAACTATAGCCAGCCCTGTGCCCCCACTGCCGCCGCTTCCACGGCACCACAGAGACTGGGGCTGCGGTCTCACCTGTGCTGCCTATGCCCCGACGTACGAGGCACGCTCGACGGCGTTTTTTGCCCGAACCTGGCACGGGACTTGCGAACGTCCGGGGATTTTTCCCACACCAAAGAGCCCAGCCCCCAAAGCTGTGGCCAGCCCTCGGCCCCCACTGCCGCCGCTTCCACGGCACCACAGAGACTGGGGCTGCGGTCTCACCTGTGCTGCCTATGCCCCGACGTACGAGGCACGCTCGGCGGCGTTTTTTGCCCGAACCCGGCACGGGGCTTGCGAACGTCCGGGGATTTCTCCAACACCAAAGATCCCACCCCCCAAAACTATAGGCAGCCCTGTGCCCCCACTGCCGCCGCTTCCACGGCACCACAGAGACTGTGGCTGCGGTCTCACCTGTGCTGCCTATGCCCCGAAGTACGAGGCACGCTCGGCGGCGTTTTTTGCCCGAACCCGGCACGGGGCTTGCGAACGTCCGGGGATTTCTCCCACGCCAAAGATCCCACCCCCCAAAACTATAGGCAGCCCTGTGCACCCACTGCCGCCGCTTCCACGGCACCACAGAGACTGGGGCTGCGGTCTCACCTGTGCTGCCTATGCCCCGATGTACGAGGCACGCTCGGCGGCGTTTTTTGCCCGAACCCGGCACGGGGCTTGCGAACGTCCGGGGATTTCTCCCACGCCAAAGAGGCCACCCCCCAAAACTATAGCCAGCCCTGTGCCCCCACTGCCGCCGCTTCCACGGCACCACAGAGACTGGGGCTGCGGTCTCACCTGTGCTACCTATGCCCCGACGTACGAGGCACGCTCGGCGGCGTTTTTTGCCCGAACCCGGCACGGGGCTTGCGAACGTCCGGGGATTTCTCCCACGCCAAAGAGGCCACCCCCCAAAGCTGTGGCCAGCCCTGTGCCCCCACTGCCGCCGCTTACACGGCACCACAGAGACTGGGGCTGCGGTCTCACCTGTGCTACCTATGCCCCGACGTACGAGGCACGCTCGGCGGCGTTTTTTGCCCGAACCCGGCACGGGGCTTGCGAACGTCCGGGGATTTCTCCCACACCAAAGATCCCACCCCCCAAAACTATAGGCAGCCCTCGGCCCCCACTGCCGCCGCTTCCACGGCACCACAGAGACTGGGGCTGCGGTCTCACCTGTGCTGCCTATGCCCCGACGTACGAGGCACGCTCGGCGGCGTTTTTTGCCCGAACCCGGCACGGGGCTTGCGAACGTCCGGGAATTTCTCCCACACCAAAGATCCCACCCCCCAAAACTATATCCAGCCCTCGGCCCCCACTGCCGCCGCTTCCACGGCACCACAGAGACTGGGGCTGCGGTCTCACCTGTGCTACCTATGCCCCGACGTACGAGGCACGCTCGGCGGCGTTTTTTGCCCGAACCCGGCTCGGGGCTTGCGTACGTCCGGGGATTTCTCCCACGCCAAAGAGGCCAACCCCCAAAACTATAGCCAGCCCTGTAGCCCCCACTGCCGCCGCTTCCACGGCACCACAGAGACTGGGGCTGCGGTCTCACCTGTGCTGCCTATGCCCCGACGTACGAGGCACGCTCGGCGGCGTTTTTTGCCCGAACCCGGCTCGGGGCTTGCGTACGTCCGGGGGCTTGCGAACGTCCGGGGATTTCTCCCACGCCAAAGAGGCCACCCCCCAAAACTATAGCCAGCCCTCGGCCCCCACTGCCGCCGCTTCCACGGCACCACAGAGACTGGGGCTGCGGTCTCACCTGTGCTACCTATGCCCCGACGTACGAGGCACGCTCGGCGGCGTTTTTTGCCCGAACCCGGCACGGGGTTTGCGAACGTCCGGGGATTTCTCCCACGCCAAAGAGGCCACCCCCCAAAGCTGTGGCCAGCCCTCGGCCCCCACTGCCGCCGCTTCCACCGCACCACAGAGACTGGGGCTGCGGTCTCACCTGTGCTGCCTATGCTCCGACGTACGAGGCACGCTCGGCGGCGTTTTTTGCCCGAACCCGGCACGGGGCTTGCGAACGTCCGGGGATTTCTCCCACACCAAAGATCCCAGCCCCCAAAACTATAGCCAGCCCTCGGCCCCCACTGCCGCCGCTTCCACGGCACCACAGAGACTGGGGCTGCGGTCTCACCTGTGCTACCTATGCCCCGACGTACGAGGCACGCTCGGCAGCGTTTTTTGCCCGAACCCGGCTCGGGGCTTGCGAACGTCCGGGGATTTCTCCCACGCCAAAGATCCCACCCCCCAAAACTATAGCCAGCCCTGTGCCCCCACTGCCGCCGCTTCCACGGCACCACAGAGACTGGGGCTGCGGTCTCACCTGTGCTACCTATACCCCGACGTACGAGGCACGCTCGGCGGCGTTTTTTGCCCGAACCCGGCACGGGGCTTGCGAACGTCCGGGGATTTCTCCCACACCAAAGAGGCCACCCCCCAAAGCTGTGGCCAGCCCTGTGCACCCACTGCCGCCGCTTCCACGGCACCACAGAGACTGGGGCTGCGGTCTCACCTGTGCTGCCTATGCCCCAACGTACGAGGCACGCTCGGCGGCGTTTTTTGCCCGAACCCGGCACGGGGCTTGCGAACGTCCGGGGATTTCTCCCACGCCAAAGAGGCCACCCCCCAAAGCTGTGGCCAGCCCTGTGCCCCCACTGCCGCCGCTTCCACGGCACCACAGAGACTGGGGCTGCGGTCTCACCTGTGCTACCTATGCCCCGACGCACGAGGCACACTCGGGGCGTTTTATGCCCGAACCCGGCACGGGGCTTGCGAACGTCCGGGGATTTCTCCCACGCCAAAGAGGCCACCCCCCAAAGCTGTGGCCAGCCCTGTGCCCCCACTGCCGCCGCTTCCACGGCACCACAGAGACTGGGGCTGCGGTCTCACCTGTGCTACCTATGCCCCGACGTACGAGGCACGCTCGGCGGCGTTTTTTGCCCGAACCCGGCACGGGGCTTGCGAACGTCCGGGGATTTCTCCCACACCAAAGAGCCCAGCCCCCAAAACTATATCCAGCCCTCGGCCCCCACTGCCGCCACTTCCACGGCACCACAGAGACTGGGGCTGCGGTCTCACCTGTGCTACCTATGCCCCGACGTACGAGGCACGCTCGGCGGCGTTTTTTGCCCGAACCCGGCTCGGGGCTTGCGAACGTCCGGGGATTTCTCCCACGCCAAAGAGGCCACCCCCCAAAACTATAGGCAGCCCTGTGCCCCCACTGCCGCCGCTTCCACGGCACCACAGAGACTGGGGCTGCGGTCTCACCTGTGCTGCCTATGCCCCGACGTACGAGGCACGCTCGGCGGCGTTTTTTGCCCGAACCCGGCACGGGGCTTGCGAACATCCGGGGATTTCTCCCACACCAAAGATCCCACCCCCCAAAACTATAGCCAGCCCTCGGCCCCCACTGCCGCCGCTTCCACGGCACCACAGAGACTGGGGCTGCGGTCTCACCTGTGCTACCTATGCCCCGACGTACGAGGCACGCTCGGCGGCGTTTTTTGCCCGAACCCGGCACGGGGCTTGCGAACGTCCGGGGATTTCTCCCACGCCAAAGAGGCCACCCCCCAAAGCTGTGGCCAGCCCTGTGCCCCCACTGCCGCCGCTTCCACGGCACCACAGAGACTGGGGCTGCGGTCTCACCTGTGCTACCTATGCCCCGACGTACGAGGCACGCTCGGCGGCGTTTTTTGCCCGAACCCGGCACGGGGCTTGCGAACGTCCGGGGATTTCTCCCACGCCAAAGAGCCCAGCCCCCAAAACTATAGGCAGCCCTGTGCCCCCACTGCCGCCGCTTCCACGGCACCACAGAGACTGTGGCTGCGGTCTCACCTGTGCTGCCTATGCCCCGACGTACGAGGCACGCTCGGCGGCGTTTTTTGCCCGAACCCGGCACGGGGCTTGCGAACGTCCGGGGATTTCTCCCACGCCAAAGAGGCCACCCCCCAAAACTATAGCCAGCCCTTGGCCCCCACTGTCGCCGCTTCCACGGCACCACAGAGACTGGGGCTGCGGTCTCACCTGTGCTGCCTATGCCCCGACGTACGAGGCACGCTCGGCGGCGTTTTTTGCCCGAACCCGGAACGGGGCTTGCGAACGTCCGGGGATTTCTCCCACGCCAAAGAGGCCACCCCCCCAAAGCTGTGGCCAGCCCTGTGCCCCCACTGCCGCCGCTTCCACGGCACCACAGAGACTGGGGCTGCGGTCTCACCTGTGCTACCTATGCCCCGACGTACGAGGCACGCTCGGCGGCGTTTTTTGCCCGAACCCGGCTCGGGGCTTGCGTACGTCCGGGGATTTCTCCCACGCCAAAGAGGCCACCCCCCAAAACTATAGCCAGCCCTGTAGCCCCCACTGCCGCCGCTTCCACGGCACCACAGAGACTGGGGCTGCGGTCTCACCTGTGCTACCTATGCCCCGACGTACGAGGCACGCTCGGCGGCGTTTTTTGCCCGAACCCGGCACGGGGCTTGCGAACGTCCGGGGATTTCTCCCACGCCAAAGAGCCCAGACCCCAAAACTATAGCCAGCCCTCGGCCCCCACTGCCGCCGCTTCCACGGCACTACAGAGACTGGGGCTGCGGTCTCACCTGTGCTACCTATGCCCCGACGTACGAGGCACGCTCGGCGGCGTTTTTTGCCCGAACCCGGCACGGGGCTTGCGAACGTCCGGGGATTTCTCCCACGCCAAAGAGGCCAGCCCCCAAAGCTGTGGCCAGCCCTGTGCCCCCACTGCCGCCGCTTCCACGGCACCACAGAGACTGGGGCTGCGGTCTCACCTGTGCTACCTATGCCCCGACGTACGAGGCACGCTCGGCGGCGTTTTTTGCCCGAACCCGGCACGGGGCTTGCGAACGTCCGGGGATTTCTCCCACGCCAAAGAGGCCACCCCCCAAAGCTGTGGCCAGCCCTGTGCCCCCACTGCCGCCGCTTCCACGGCACCACAGAGACTGGGGCTGCGGTCTCACCTGTGCTACCTATGCCCCGACGTACGAGGCACGCTCGGCGGCGTTTTTTGCCCGAACCCGGCTCGGGGCTTGCGTACGTCCAGGGATTTCTCCCACGCCAAAGAGGCCAGCCCCCAAAACTATAGGCAGCCCTGTGCACCCACTGCCGCCGCTTCCACGGCACCACAGAGACTGGGGCTGCGGTCTCACCTGTGCTACCTATGCCCCGACGTACGAGGCACGCTCGGCGGCGTTTTTTGCCCGAACCCGGCACGGGGCTTGCGAACGTCCGGGGATTTCTCCCACGCCAAAGAGCCCAGACCCCAAAACTATAGCCAGCCCTCGGCCCCCACTGCCGCCGCTTCCACGGCACTACAGAGACTGGGGCTGCGGTCTCACCTGTGCTACCTATGCCCCGACGTACGAGGCACGCTCGGCGGCGTTTTTTGCCCGAACCCGGCACGGGGCTTGCGAACGTCCGGGGATTTCTCCCACGCCAAAGAGGCCAGCCCCCAAAGCTGTGGCCAGCCCTGTGCCCCCACTGCCGCCGCTTCCACGGCACCACAGAGACTGGGGCTGCGGTCTCACCTGTGCTACCTATGCCCCGACGTACGAGGCACGCTTGGCGGCGTTTTTTGCCCGAACCCGGCACGGGGCTTGTGAACGTCCGGGGATTTCTCCCACGCCAAAGAGCCCAGCCCCCAAAACTATATCCAGCCCTCGGCCCCCACTGCCGCCGCTTCCATGGCACCACAGAGACTGGGGCTGCGGTCTCACCTGTGCTACCTATGCCCCGACGTACGAGGCACGCTCGGCGGCGTTTTTTGCCCGAACCCGGCTCGGGGCTTGCGAACGTCCGGGAATTTCTCCCACGCCAAAGAGCCCAGCCCCCAAAACTATAGGCAGCCCACGGCCCCCACTGCCGCCGCTTCCACGGCACCACAGAGACTGGGGCTGCGGTCTCACCTGTGCTGCCTATGCCCCGACGTACGAGGCACGCTCGGCGGCGTTTTTTGCCCGAACCCGGCACGGGGCTTGCGAACATCCGGGGATTTCTCCCACACCAAAGATCCCACCCCCCAAAACTATAGCCAGCCCTCGGCCCCCACTGCCGCCGCTTCCACGGCACCACAGAGACTGGGGCTGCGGTCTCACCTGTGCTACCTATGCCCCGACGTACGAGGCACGCTCGGCGGCGTTTTTTGCCCGAACCCGGCTCGGGGCTTGCGAACGTCCGGGGATTTCTCCCACGCCAAAGAGCCCACCCCCCAAAACTATAGGCAGCCCTGTGCCCCCACTGCCGCCGCTTCCACGGCACCACTAAGACTGGGGCTGCGGTCTCACCTGTGCTACCTATGCCCCGACGTACGAGGCACGCTCGGCGGCGTTTTTTGCCCGAACCCGGCACGGGGCTTGCGAACATCCGGGGATTTCTCCCACACCAAAGATCCCACCCCCCAAAACTATAGCCAGCCCTCGGCCCCCACTGCCGCCGCTTCCACGGCACCACAGAGACTGGGGCTGCGGTCTCACCTGTGCTACCTATGCCCCGCCGTACGAGGCACGCTCGGCAGCGTTTTTTGCCCGAACCCGGCTCGGGGCTTGCGAACGTCCGGGGATTTCTCCCACGCCAAAAATCCCACCCCCCAAAACTATAGGCAGCCCTGTGCACCCACTGCCGCCGCTTCCACGGCACCACAGAGACTGGGGCTGCGGTCTCACCTGTGCTACCTATGCCCCGACGTACGAGGCACGCTCGGCGGCGTTTTTTGCCCGAACCCGGCTCGGGGCTTGCGAACGTCCGGGGATTTCTCCCACGCCAAAGAGGCCACCCCCCAAAACTATAGCCAGCCCTCGGCCCCCACTGCCGCCGCTTCCACGGCACCACAGAGACTGTCTTGCGGTCTCACCTGTGCTGCCTATGCCCCGACGTACGAGGCACGCTCGGCGGCGTTTTTTGCCCGAACCCGGCACGGGGCTTGCGAACGTCCGGGGATTTCTCCCACGCCAAAGATCCCAGCCCCCAAAACTATAGGCAGCCCTGTGCACCCACTGCCGCCGCTTCCACGGCACCACAGAGACTGGGGCTGCGGTCTCACCTGTGCTGCCTATGCCCCGATGTACGAGGCACGCTCGGCGGCGTTTTTTGCCCGAACCCGGCTCGGGGCTTGCGAACGTCCGGGGATTTCTCCCACGCCAAAGAGGCCACCCCCCAAAACTATAGCCAGCCCTCGGCCCCCACTGCCGCCGCTTCCACGGCACCACAGAGACTGGGGCTGCGGTCTCACCTGTGCTACCTATGCCCCGACGTACGAGGCACGCTCGGGGCGTTTTTTGCCCGAACCCGGCACGGGGCTTGCGAACGTCCGGGGATTTCTCCCACGCCAAAGAGGCCACCCCCCAAAGCTGTGGCCAGCCCTGTGCCCCCACTGCCGCCGCTTCCACGGCACCACAGAGACTGGGGCTGCGGTCTCACCTGTGCTACCTATGCCCCGACGTACGAGGCACGCTCGGCGGCGTTTTTTGCCCGAACCTGGCACGGGGCTTGCGAACGTCCGGGGATTTCTCCCACGCCAAAGAGCCCAGCCCCCAAAACTATAGGCAGCCCTGTGCCCCCACTGCCGCCGCTTCCACGGCACCACAGAGACTGTGGCTGCGGTCTCACCTGTGCTGCCTATGCCCCGACGTACGAGGCACGCTCGGCGGCGTTTTTTGCCCGAACCCGGCACGGGGCTTGCGAACGTCCGGGGATTTCTCCCACGCCAAAGAGCCCACCCCCCAAAGCTGTGGCCAGCCCTGTGCACCCACTGCCGCCGCTTCCACGGCACCACAGAGACTGGGGCTGCGGTCTCACCTGTGCTACCTATGCCCCGACGTACGAGGCACGCTCGGCGGCGTTTTTTGCCCGAACCCGGCACGGGGCTTGCGAACGTCCGGGGATTTCTCCCACGCCAAAGAGCCCAGCCCCCAAAACTATATCCAGCCCTCGGCCCCCACTGCCGCCGCTTCCACAGCACCACAGAGACTGGGGCTGCGGTCTCACCTGTGCTACCTATGCCCCGACGTACGAGGCACGCTCGGCGGCGTTTTTTGCCCGAACCCGGCTCGGGGCTTGCGAACGTCCGGGGATTTCTCCCACGCCAAAGATCCCACCCCCCAAAACTATATCCAGCCCTGTGCCCCCACTGCCGCCGCTTCCACGGCACCACTAAGACTGGGGCTGCGGTCTCACCTGTGCTACCTATGCCCCAACGTACGAGGCATGCTCGGCGGCGTTTTTTGCCCGAACCCGGCACGGGGCTTGCGAACGTCCGGGGATTTCTCCCACACCAAAGAGGCCACCCCCCAAAACTATATCCAGCCCTGTGCCCCCACTGCCGCCACTTCCACGGCACCACAGAGACTGTCTTGCGGTCTCACCTGTGCTGCCTATGCCCCGACGTACGAGGCACGCTCGGCGGCGTTTTTTGCCCGAACCCGGCACGGGGCTTGCGAACGTCCGGGGATTTCTCCCACACCAAAGATCCCACCCCCCAAAACTATAGCCAGCCCTCGGCCCCCACTGCCGCCGCTTCCACGGCACCACAGAGACTGGGGCTGCGGTCTCACCTGTGCTGCCTATGCCCCGATGTACGAGGCACGCTCGGCGGCGTTTTTTGCCCGAACCCGGCACGGGGCTTGCGAACGTCCGGGGATTTCTCCCACGCCAAAGAGGCCACCCCCCAAAACTATAGACAGCCCTGTGCCCCCACTGCCGCCGCTTCCACGGCACCACAGAGACTGGGGCTGCGGTCTCACCTGTGCTACCTATGCCCCGACGTACGAGGCACGCTCGGCGGCGTTTTTTGCCCGAACCCGGCACGGGGCTTGCGAACGTCCGGGGATTTCTCCCACGCCAAAGAGGCCACCCCCCAAAGCTGTGGCCAGCCCTGTGCCCCCACTGCCGCCGCTTCCACGGCACCACAGAGACTGGGGCTGCGGTCTCACCTGTGCTACCTATGCCCCGACGTACGAGGCACGCTCGGCGGCGTTTTTTGCCCGAACCCGGCTCGGGGCTTGCGAACGTCCGGGGATTTCTCCCACGCCAAAGAGGCCACCCCCCAAAACTATAGGCAGCCCACGGCCCCCACTGCCGCCGCTTCCACGGCACCACAGAGACTGGGGCTGCGGTCTCACCTGTGCTGCCTATGCCCCGATGTACGAGGCACGCTCGGCGGCGTTTTTTGCCCGAACCCGGCACGGGGCTTGCGAACGTCCGGGGATTTCTCCCACGCCAAAGAGGCCACCCCCCAAAACTATAGCCAGCCCTCGGCCCCCACTGCCGCCGCTTCCACGGCACCACAGAGACTGGGGCTGCGGTCTCACCTGTGCTACCTATGCCCCGACGTACGAGGCACGCTCGGCGGCGTTTTTTGCCCGAACCCGGCTCGGGGCTTGCGAACGTCCGGGGATTTCTCCCACGCCAAAGAGGCCACCCCCCAAAACTATAGGCAGCCCTGTGCCCCCACTGCCGCCGCTTCCACGGCACCACAGAGACTGGGGCTGCGGTCTCACCTGTGCTGCCTATGCCCCGACGTACGAGGCACGCTCGGCGGCGTTTTTTGCCCGAACCCGGCACGGGGCTTGCGAACATCCGGGGATTTCTCCCACACCAAAGATCCCACCCCCCAAAACTATAGGCAGCCCTCGGCCCCCACTGCCGCCGCTTCCACGGCACCACAGAGACTGGGGCTGCGGTCTCACCTGTGCTACCTATGCCCCGACGTACGAGGCACGCTCGGCGGCGTTTTTTGCCCGAACCCGGCACGGGGCTTGCGAACGTCCGGGGATTTCTCCCACGCCAAAGAGGCCACCCCCCAAAGCTGTGGCCAGCCCTGTGCCCCCACTGCCGCCGCTTCCACGGCACCACAGAGACTGGGGCTGCGGTCTCACCTGTGCTACCTATGCCCCGACGTACGAGGCACGCTCGGCGGCGTTTTTTGCCCGAACCCGGCACGGGGCTTGCGAACGTCCGGGGATTTCTCCCACGCCAAAGAGCCCAGCCCCCAAAACTATAGGCAGCCCTGTGCCCCCACTGCCGCCGCTTCCACGGCACCACAGAGACTGGGGCTGCGGTCTCACCTGTGCTGCCTATGCCCCGACGTACGAGGCACGCTCGGCGGCGTTTTTTTGCCCGAACCCGGCACGGGGCTTGCGAACGTCCGGGGATTTCTCCCACGCCAAAGAGGCCACCCCCCAAAACTATAGCCAGCCCTTGGCCCCCACTGTCGCCGCTTCCACGGCACCACAGAGACTGGGGCTGCGGTCTCACCTGTTCTGCCTATGCCCCGACGTACGAGGCACGCTCGGCGGCGTTTTTTGCCCGAACCCGGCACGGGGCTTGCGAACGTCCGGGAATTTCTCCCACACCAAAGATCCCACCCCCCAAAACTATAGCCAGCCCTCGGCCCCCACTGCCGCCGCTTCCACGGCACCACAGAGACTGGGGCTGCGGTCTCACCTGTGCTACCTATGCCCCGACGTACGAGGCACGCTCGGCGGCGTTTTTTGCCCGAACCCGGCTCGGGGCTTGCGTACGTCCGGGGATTTCTCCCACGCCAAAGAGGCCACCCCCCAAAACTATAGCCAGCCCTGTAGCCCCCACTGCCGCCGCTTCCACGGCACCACAGAGACTGGGGCTGCGGTCTCACCTGTGCTACCTATGCCCCGACGTACGAGGCACGCTCGGCGGCGTTTTTTGCCCGAACCCGGCACGGGGCTTGCGAACGTCCGGGGATTTCTCCCACGCCAAAGAGCCCAGACCCCAAAACTATAGCCAGCCCTCGGCCCCCACTGCCGCCGCTTCCACGGCACTACAGAGACTGGGGCTGCGGTCTCACCTGTGCTACCTATGCCCCGACGTACGAGGCACGCTCGGCGGCGTTTTTTGCCCGAACCCGGCACGGGGCTTGCGAACGTCCGGGGATTTCTCCCACGCCAAAGAGGCCACCCCCCAAAGCTGTGGCCAGCCCTGTGCCCCCACTGCCGCCGCTTCCACGGCACCACAGAGACTGGGGCTGCGGTCTCACCTGTGCTACCTATGCCCCGACGTACGACGCACGCTCGGCGGCGTTTTTTGCCCGAACCCGGCACGGGGCTTGCGAACGTCCGGGGATTTCTCCCACGCCAAAGAGGCCACCCCCCAAAGCTGTGGCCAGCCCTGTGCCCCCACTGCCGCCGCTTCCACGGCACCACAGAGACTGGGGCTGCGGTCTCACCTGTGCTACCTATGCCCCGACGTACGAGGCACGCTCGGCGGCGTTTTTTGCCCGAACCCGGCTCGGGGCTTGCGTACGTCCAGGGATTTCTCCCACGCCAAAGAGGCCAGCCCCAAAAACTATAGGCAGCCCTGTGCACCCACTGCCGCCGCTTCCACGGCACCACAGAGACTGGGGCTGCGGTCTCACCTGTGCTACCTATGCCCCGACGTACGAGGCACGCTCGGCGGCGTTTTTTGCCCGAACCCGGCACGGGGCTTGCGAACGTCCGGGGATTTCTCCCACGCCAAAGAGCCCAGACCCCAAAACTATAGCCAGCCCTCGGCCCCCACTGCCGCCGCTTCCACGGCACTACAGAGACTGGGGCTGCGGTCTCACCTGTGCTACCTATGCCCCGACGTACGAGGCACGCTCGGCGGCGTTTTTTGCCCGAACCCGGCACGGGGCTTGCGAACGTCCGGGGATTTCTCCCACGCCAAAGAGGCCAGCCCCCAAAGCTGTGGCCAGCCCTGTGCCCCCACTGCCGCCGCTTACACGGCACCACAGAGACTGGGGCTGCGGTCTCACCTGTGCTACCTATGCCCCGACGTACGAGGCACGCTTGGCGGCGTTTTTTGCCCGAACCCGGCACGGGGCTTGTGAACGTCCGGGGATTTCTCCCACGCCAAAGAGCCCAGCCCCCAAAACTATATCCAGCCCTCGGCCCCCACTGCCGCCGCTTCCATGGCACCACAGAGACTGGGGCTGCGGTCTCACCTGTGCTACCTATGCCCCGACGTACGAGGCACGCTCGGCGGCGTTTTTTGCCCGAACCCGGCTCGGGGCTTGCGAACGTCCGGGAATTTCTCCCACGCCAAAGAGCCCAGCCCCCAAAACTATAGGCAGCCCTCGGCCCCCACTGCCGCCGCTTCCACGGCACCACAGAGACTGGGGCTGCGGTCTCACCTGTGCTGCCTATGCCCCGACGTACGAGGCACGCTCGGCGGCGTTTTTTGCCCGAACCCGGCACGGGGCTTGCGAACATCCGGGGATTTCTCCCACACCAAAGATCCCACCCCCCAAAACTATAGCCAGCCCTCGGCCCCCACTGCCGCCGCTTCCACGGCACCACAGAGACTGGGGCTGCGGTCTCACCTGTGCTACCTATGCCCCGACGTACGAGGCACGCTCGGCGGCGTTTTTTGCCCGAACCCGGCACGGGGCTTGCGAACGTCCGGGGATTTCTCCCACGCCAAAGAGCCCAGCCCCCAAAACTATAGGCAGCCCTGTGCACCCACTGCCGCCGCTTCCACGGCACCACAGAGACTGGGGCTGCGGTCTCACCTGTGCTGCCTATGCCCCGACGTACGAGGCACGCTCGGCGGCGTTTTTTGCCCGAACCCGGCACGGGGCTTGCGAACGTCCGGGGATTTCTCCCACGCCAAAGAGGCCACCCCCCAAAACTATAGCCAGCCCTTGGCCCCCACTGTCGCCGCTTCCACGGCACCACAGAGACTGGGGCTGCGGTCTCACCTGTTCTGCCTATGCCCCGACGTACGAGGCACGCTCGGCGGCGTTTTTTGCCCGAACCCGGCACGGGGCTTGCGAACGTCCGGGAATTTCTCCCACACCAAAGATCCCACCCCCCAAAACTATAGCCAGCCCTCGGCCCCCACTGCCGCCGCTTCCACGGCACCACAGAGACTGGGGCTGCGGTCTCACCTGTGCTACCTATGCCCCGACGTACGAGGCACGCTCGGCGGCGTTTTTTGCCCGAACCCGGCTCGGGGCTTGCGTACGTCCGGGGATTTCTCCCACGCCAAAGAGGCCACCCCCCAAAACTATAGGCAGCCCTGTAGCCCCCACTGCCGCCGCTTCCACGGCACCACAGAGACTGGGGCTGCGGTCTCACCTGTGCTACCTATGCCCCGACGTACGAGGCACGCTCGGCGGCGTTTTTTGCCCGAACCCGGCACGGGGCTTGCGAACGTCCGGGGATTTCTCCCACGCCAAAGAGCCCAGACCACAAAACTATAGCCAGCCCTCGGCCCCCACTGCCGCCGCTTCCACGGCACTACAGAGACTGGGGCTGCGGTCTCACCTGTGCTACCTATGCCCCGACGTACGAGGCACGCTCGGCGGCGTTTTTTGCCCGAACCCGGCACGGGGCTTGCGAACGTCCGGGGATTTCTCCCACGCCAAAGAGGCCAGCCCCCAAAGCTGTGGCCAGCCCTGTGCCCCCACTGCCGCCGCTTCCACGGCACCACAGAGACTGGGGCTGCGGTCTCACCTGTGCTACCTATGCCCCGACGTACGAGGCACGCTCGGCGGCGTTTTTTGCCCGAACCCGGCACGGGGCTTGCGAACGTCCGGGGATTTCTCCCACGCCAAAGAGGCCACCCCCCAAAGCTGTGGCCAGCCCTGTGCCCCCACTGCCGCCGCTTCCACGGCACCACAGAGACTGGGGCTGCGGTCTCACCTGTGATACCTATGCCCCGACGTACGAGGCACGCTCGGCGCCGTTTTTTGCCCGAACCCGGCTCGGGGCTTGCGTACGTCCAGGGATTTCTCCCACGCCAAAGAGGCCAGCCCCCAAAACTATAGGCAGCCCTGTGCACCCACTGCCGCCGCTTCCACGGCACCACAGAGACTGGGGCTGCGGTCTCACCTGTGCTACCTATGCCCCGACGTACGAGGCACGCTCGGCGGCGTTTTTTGCCCGAACCCGGCACGGGGCTTGCGAACGTCCGGGGATTTCTCCCACGCCAAAGAGCCCAGACCCCAAAACTATAGCCAGCCCTCGGCCCCCACTGCCGCCGCTTCCACGGCACTACAGAGACTGGGGCTGCGGTCTCACCTGTGCTACCTATGCCCCGACGTACGAGGCACGCTCGGCGGCGTTTTTTGCCCGAACCCGGCACGGGGCTTGCGAACGTCCGGGGATTTCTCCCACGCCAAAGAGGCCACCCCCCAAAGCTGTGGCCAGCCCTGTGCCCCCACTGCCGCCGCTTACACGGCACCACAGAGACTGGGGCTGCGGTCTCACCTGTGCTACCTATGCCCCGACGTACGAGGCACGCTTGGCGGCGTTTTTTGCCCGAACCCGGCACGGGGCTTGTGAACGTCCGGGGATTTCTCCCACGCCAAAGAGCCCAGCCCCCAAAACTATATCCAGCCCTCGGCCCCCACTGCAGCCGCTTCCATGGCACCACAGAGACTGGGGCTGCGGTCTCACCTGTGCTACCTATGCCCCGACGTACGAGGCACGCTCGGCGGCGTTTTTTGCCCGAACCCGGCTCGGGGCTTGCGAACGTCCGGGAATTTCTCCCACGCCAAAGAGCCCAGCCCCCAAAACTATAGGCAGCCCACGGCCCCCCACTGCCGCCGCTTCCACGGCACCACAGAGACTGGGGCTGCGGTCTCACCTGTGCTGCCTATGCCCCGACGTACGAGGCACGCTCGGCGGCGTTTTTTGCCCGAACCCGGCTCGGGGCTTGCGAACGTCCGGGGATTTCTCCCACGCCAAAGAGCCCAGCCCCCAAAACTATATCCAGCCCTCGGCCCCCACTGCCGCCGCTTCCACGGCACCACAGAGACTGGGGCTGCGGTCTCACCTGTGCTACCTATGCCACGACGTACGAGGCACGCTCGGCGGCGTTTTTTGCCCGAACCCGGCACGGGGCTTGCGAACGTCCGGGGATTTCTCCCACGCCAAAGAGCCCACCCCCCAAAACTATAGGCAGCCCACGGCACCACAGAGACTGGGGCTGCGGTCTCACCTGTGCTGCCTATGCCCCGATGTACGAGGTACGCTCGGCGGCATTTTTTGCCCGAACCCGGCACGGGGCTTGCGAACGTCCGGGGATTTCTCCCACGCCAAAGAGGCCACCCCCCAAAACTATAGCCAGCCCTCGGCCCCCACTGTCGCCGCTTCCACGGCACCACAGAGACTGGGGCTGCGGTCTCACCTGTGCTACCTATGCCCCGACGTACGAGGCACGCTCGGCAGCGTTTTTTTGCCCGAACCCGGCTCGGGGCTTGCGAACGTCCGGGGATTTCTCCCACGCCAAAGATCCCACCCCCCAAAACTATAGGCAGCCCTGTGCACCCACTGCCGCCGCTTCCACGGCACCACAGAGACTGGGGCTGCGGTCGCACCTGTGCTGCCTATGCCCCGACGTACGAGGCACGCTCGGGGCGTTTTTTTGCCCGAACCCGGCACGGGGCTTGCAAACGTCCGGGGATTTGTCCCACGCCAAAGAGCCCAGCCCCCAAAACTATATCCAGCCCTCGGCCCCCACTGCCGCCGCTTCCACGGCACGACAGAGACTGGGGCTGCGGTCTCACCTGTGCTACCTATGCCCCGACGTACGAGGCACGCTCGGCGGCGTTTTTTGCCCGAACCCGGCTCGGGGCTTGCGAACGTCCGGGGATTTCTCCCACACCAAAGAGGCCACCCCCCAAAACTATAGGCAGCCCTGTGCCCCCACTGCCGCCGCTTCCACGGCATCACTAAGACTGGGGCTGCGGTCTCACCTGTGCTGCCTATGCCCCGACGTACGAGGCACGCTCGGCGGCGTTTTTTGCCCGAACCCGGCACGGGGCTTGCGAACGTCCGGGGATTTCTCCCACGCCAAAGAGGCCACCCCCCAAAACTATAGCCAGCCCTTGGCCCCCACTGTCGCCGCTTCCACGGCACCACAGAGACTGGGGCTGCGGTCTCACCTGTGCTGCCTATGCCCCGACGTACGAGGCACGCTCGGCGGCGTTTTTTGCCCGAACCCGGCACGGGGCTTGCGAACGTCCGGGGATTTCTCCCACACCAAAGATCCCACCCCCCAAAACTATAGCCAGCCCTGTGCACCCACTGCCGCCACTTCCACGGCACCACAGAGACTGGGGCTGCGGTCTCACCTGTGCTGCCTATGCCCCGATGTACGAGGCACGCTCGGCGGCGTTTTTTGCCCGAACCCGGCACGGGGCTTGCGAACGTCCGGGGATTTCTCCCACGCCAAAGAGGCCACCCCCCAATTCTATAGACAGCCCTGTGCCCCCACTGCCGCCGCTTCCACGGCACCACAGAGACTGGGGCTGCGGTCTCACCTGTGCTACCTATGCCCCGACGTACGAGGCACGCTCGGCGGCGTTTTTTGCCCGAACCCGGCACGGGGCTTGCGAACGTCCGGGGATTTCTCCCACGCCAAAGAGGCCACCCCCCAAAGCTGTGGCCAGCCCTGTGCCCCCACTGCCGCCGCTTCCACGGCACCACAGAGACTGGGGCTGCGGTCTCACCTGTGCTACCTATGCCCCGACGTACGAGGCACGCTCGGCGGCGTTTTTTGCCCGAACCCGGCACGGGGCTTGCGAACGTCCGGGGATTTCTCCCACGCCAAAGAGGCCACCCCCCAAAACTATAGGCAGCCCTCGGCCCCCACTGCCGCCGCTTCCACGGCACCACAGAGACTGGGGCTGCGGTCTCACCTGTGCTACCTATGCCCCGACGTACGAGGCACGCTCGGCGGCGTTTTTTGCCCGAACCCGGCTCGGGGCTTGCGTACGTCCGGGGGCTTGCGAACGTCCGGGGATTTCTCCCACGCCAAAGAGCCCAGCCCCCAAAACTATAGGCAGCCCTCGGCCCCCACTGCCGCCGCTTCCACGGCACCACAGAGACTGGGGCTGCGGTCTCACCTGTGCTACCTATGCCCCGACGTACGAGGCACGCTCGGCAGCGTTTTTTGCCCGAACCCGGCACGGGGCTTGCGAACGTCCGGGGATTTCTCCCACACCAAAGATCCCACCCCCCAAAACTATAGCCAGCCCTCGGCCCCCACTGCCGCCGCTTCCACAGCACCACAGAGACTGGGGCTGCGGTCTCACCTGTGCTACCTATGCCCCGACGTACGAGGCACGCTCGGCAGCGTTTTTTGCCCGAACCCGGCTCGGGGCTTGCGAACGTCCGGGGATTTCTCCCATGCCAAAGATCCCACCCCCCAAAACTATAGGCAGCCCTGTGCACCCACTGCCGCCGCTTCCACGGCACCACAGAGACTGGGGCTGCGGTCTCACCTGTGCTACCTATGCCCCGACGTACGAGGCACGCTCGGCGGCGTTTTTTGCCCGAACCCGGCTCGGGGCTTGCGAACGTCCGGGGATTTCTCCCACACCAAAGATCCCACCCCCCAAAACTATAGGCAGCCCTCGGCCCCCACTGCCGCCGCTTCCACGGCACCACAGAGACTGGGGCTGCGGTCTCACCTGTGCTACCTATGCCCCGACGTACGAGGCACGCTCGGCGGCGTTTTTTGCCCGAACCCGGCACGGGGCTTGCGAACGTCCGGGGATTTCTCCCACGCCAAAGAGGCCACCCCCCAAAGCTGTGGCCAGCCCTGTGCCCCCACTGCCGCCGCTTCCACGGCACCACAGAGACTGGGGCTGCGGTCTCACCTGTGCTACCTATGCCCCGACGTACGAGGCACGCTCGGCGGCGTTTTTTGCCCGAACCCGGCACGGGGCTTGCGAACGTCCGGGGATTTCTCCCACGCCAAAGAGGCCACCCCCCAAAGCTGTGGCCAGCCCTGTGCCCCCACTGCCGCCGCTTCCACGGCACCACAGAGACTGGGGCTGCGGTCTCACCTGTGCTACCTATGCCCCGACGTACGAGGCACGCTCGGCGGCGTTTTTTGCCCGAACCCGGCTCGGGGCTTGCGTACGTCCAGGGATTTCTCCCACGCCAAAGAGGCCAGCCCCAAAAACTATAGGCAGCCCTGTGCACCCACGGCCGCCGCTTCCACGGCACCACAGAGACTGGGGCTGCGGTCTCACCTGTGCTACCTATGCCCCGACGTACGAGGCACGCTCGGCGGCGTTTTTTGCCCGAACCCGGCACGGGGCTTGCGAACGTCCGGGGATTTCTCCCACGCCAAAGAGCCCAGACCCCAAAACTATAGCCAGCCCTCGGCCCCCACTGCCGCCGCTTCCACGGCACTACAGAGACTGGGGCTGCGGTCTCACCTGTGCTACCTATGCCCCGACGTACGAGGCACGCTCGGCGGCGTTTTTTGCCCGAACCCGGCACGGGGCTTGCGAACGTCCGGGGATTTCTCCCACGCCAAAGAGGCCAGCCCCCAAAGCTGTGGCCAGCCCTGTGCCCCCACTGCCGCCGCTTACACGGCACCACAGAGACTGGGGCTGCGGTCTCACCTGTGCTACCTATGCCCCGACGTACGAGGCACGCTTGGCGGCGTTTTTTGCCCGAACCCGGCACGGGGCTTGTGAACGTCCGGGGATTTCTCCCACGCCAAAGAGCCCAGCCCCCAAAACTATATCCAGCCCTCGGCCCCCACTGCCGCCGCTTCCATGGCACCACAGAGACTGGGGCTGCGGTCTCACCTGTGCTACCTATGCCCCGACGTACGAGGCACGCTCGGCGGCGTTTTTTGCCCGAACCCGGCTCGGGGCTTGCGAACGTCCGGGAATTTCTCCCACGCCAAAGAGCCCAGCCCCCAAAACTATAGGCAGCCCTCGGCCCCCACTGCCGCCGCTTCCACGGCACCACAGAGACTGGGGCTGCGGTCTCACCTGTGCTGCCTATGCCCCGACGTACGAGGCACGCTCGGCGGCGTTTTTTGCCCGAACCCGGCACGGGGCTTGCGAACATCCGGGGATTTCTCCCACACCAAAGATCCCACCCCCCAAAACTATAGCCAGCCCTCGGCCCCCACTGCCGCCGCTTCCACGGCACCACAGAGACTGGGGCTGCGATCTCACCTGTGCTACCTATGCCCCGACGTACGAGGCACGCTCGGCGGCGTTTTTTGCCCGAACCCGGCACGGGGCTTGCGAACGTCCGGGGATTTCTCCCACGCCAAAGAGGCCACCCCCCAAAGCTGTGCCCAGCCCTGTGCACCCACTGCCGCCGCTTCCACGGCACCACAGAGACTGGGGCTGCGGTCTCACCTGTGCTACCTATGCCCCGACGTACGAGGCACGCTCGGCGGCGTTTTTTGCCCGAACCCGGCACGGGGCTTGCGAACGTCCGGGGATTTCTCCCACGCCAAAGAGCCCAGCCCCCAAAACTATAGGCAGCCCTGTGCACCCACTGCCGCCGCTTCCACGGCACCACAGAGACTGGGGCTGCGGTCTCACCTGTTCTGCCTATGCCCCGACGTACGAGGCACGCTCGGCGGCGTTTTTTGCCCGAACCCGGCACGGGGCTTGCGAACGTCCGGGAATTTCTCCCACACCAAAGATCCCACCCCCCAAAACTATAGCCAGCCCTCGGCCCCCACTGCCGCCGCTTCCACGGCACCACAGAGACTGGGGCTGCGGTCTCACCTGTGCTACCTATGCCCCGACGTACGAGGCACGCTCGGCGGCGTTTTTTTGCCCGAACCCGGCTCGGGGCTTGCGTACGTCCGGGGATTTCTCCCACGCCAAAGAGGCCACCCCCCAAAACTATAGCCAGCCCTGTAGCCCCCACTGCCGCCGCTTCCACGGCACCACAGAGACTGGGGCTGCGGTCTCACCTGTGCTACCTATGCCCCGACGTACGAGGCACGCTCGGCGGCGTTTTTTGCCCGAACCCGGCACGGGGCTTGCGAACGTCCGGGGATTTCTCCCACGCCAAAGAGCCCAGACCCCAAAACTATAGCCAGCCCTCGGCCCCCACTGCCGCCGCTTCCACGGCACTACAGAGACTGGGGCTGCGGTCTCACCTGTGCTACCTATGCCCCGACGTACGAGGCACGCTCGGCGGCGTTTTTTGCCCGAACCCGGCACGGGGCTTGCGAACGTCCGGGGATTTCTCCCACGCCAAAGAGGCCAGCCCCCAAAGCTGTGGCCAGCCCTGTGCCCCCACTGCCGCCGCTTCCACGGCACCACAGAGACTGGGGCTGCGGTCTCACCTGTGCTACCTATGCCCCGACGTACGAGGCACGCTCGGCGGCGTTTTTTGCCCGAACCCGGCACGGGGCTTGCGAACGTCCGGGGATTTCTCCCACGCCAAAGAGGCCACCCCCCAAAGCTGTGGCCAGCCCTGTGCCCCCACTGCCGCCGCTTCCACGGCACCACAGAGACTGGGGCTGCGGTCTCACCTGTGCTACCTATGCCCCGACGTACGAGGCACGCTCGGCGCCGTTTTTTGCCCGAACCCGGCTCGGGGCTTGCGTACGTCCAGGGATTTCTCCCACGCCAAAGAGGCCAGCCCCCAAAACTATAGGCAGCCCTGTGCACCCACTGCCGCCGCTTCCACGGCACCACAGAGACTGGGGCTGCGGTCTCACCTGTGCTACCTATGCCCCGACGTACGAGGCACGCTCGGCGGCGTTTTTTGCCCGAACCCGGCACGGGGCTTGCGAACGTCCGGGGATTTCTCCCACGCCAAAGAGCCCAGACCCCAAAACTATAGCCAGCCCTCGGCCCCCACTGCCGCCGCTTCCACGGCACTACAGAGACTGGGGCTGCGGTCTCACCTGTGCTACCTATGCCCCGACGTACGAGGCACGCTCGGCGGCGTTTTTTGCCCGAACCCGGCACGGGGCTTGCGAACGTCCGGGGATTTCTCCCACGCCAAAGAGGCCAGCCCCCAAAGCTGTGGCCAGCCCTGTGCCCCCACTGCAGCCGCTTCCATGGCACCACAGAGACTGGGGCTGCGGTCTCACCTGTGCTACCTATGCCCCGACGTACGAGGCACGCTTGGCGGCGTTTTTTGCCCGAACCCGGCACGGGGCTTGTGAACGTCCGGGGATTTCTCCCACGCCAAAGAGCCCAGCCCCCAAAACTATAGCCAGCCCTCGGCCCCCACTGCCGCCGCTTCCACGGCACCACAGAGACTGGGGCTGCGGTCTCACCTGTGCTACCTATGCCCCGACGTACGAGGCACGCTCGGCGGCGTTTTTTGCCCGAACCCGGCTCGGGGCTTGCGAACGTCCGGGGATTTCTCCCACGCCAAAGAGCCCAGCCCCCAAAACTATAGGCAGCCCTGTGCCCCCACTGCCGCCGCTTCCACGGCACCACAGAGACTGGGGCTGCGGTCTCACCTGTGCTACCTATGCCCCGACGTACGAGGCACGCTCGGCGGCGTTTTTTTGCCCGAACCCCGGCTCGGGGCTTGCGTACGTCCGGGGATTTCTCCCACGCCAAAGAGGCCACCCCCCAAAACTATAGGCAGCCCTGTAGCCCCCCACTGCCGCCGCTTCCACGGCACCACAGAGACTGGGGCTGCGGTCTCACCTGTGCTACCTATGCCCCGACGTACGAGGCACGCTCGGCGGCGTTTTTTGCCCGAACCCGGCACGGGGCTTGCGAACGTCCGGGGATTTCTCCCACGCCAAAGAGCCCAGCCCCCAAAACTATAGGCAGCACTGTGCACCCACTGCCGCCGCTTCCACGGCACCACAGAGACTGGGGCTGCGGTCTCACCTGTGCTGCCTATGCCCCGATGTACGAGGCACGCTCGGCGGCGTTTTTTGCCCGAACCCGGCACGGGGCTTGCGAACGTCCGGGGATTTCTCCCACGCCAAAGAGCCCAGACCCCAAAACTATAGCCAGCCCTCGGCCCCCACTGTCGCCGCTTCCACGGCACCACAGAGACTGGGGCTGCGGTCTCACCTGTGCTACCTATGCCCCGACGTACGAGGCACGCTCGGCAGCGTTTTTTGCCCGAACCCGGCTCGGGGCTTGCGAACGTCCGGGGATTTCTCCCACGCCAAAGATCCCACCCCCCAAAACTATAGGCAGCCCTGTGCACCCACTGCCGCCGCTTCCACGGCACCACAGAGACTGGGGCTGCGGTCTCACCTGTGCTGCCTATGCCCCGACGTACGAGGCACGCTCGGGGCGTTTTTTGCCCGAACCCGGCACGGGGCTTGCGAACGTCCGGGGATTTCTCCCACGCCAAAGAGGCCACCCCCCAAAGCTGTGGCCAGCCCTGTGCACCCACTGCCGCCGCTTCCACGGCACCACAGAGACTGGGGCTGCGGTGTCACCTGTGCTGCCTATGCCCCGACGTACGAGGCACGCTCGGCGGCGTTTTTTTGCCCGAACCCGGCACGGGGCTTGCGAACGTCCGGGGATTTCTCCCACGCCAAAGAGCCCAGCCCCCAAAACTATATCCAGCCCTCGGCCCCCACTGCCGCCGCTTCCACGGCACCACAGAGACTGGGGCTGCGGTCTCACCTGTGCTACCTATGCCCCGACGTACGAGGCACGCTCGGCGGCGTTTTTTGCCCGAACCCGGCTCGGGGCTTGCGAACGTCCGGGGATTTCTCCCACGCCAAAGAGGCCACCCCCCAAAACTATAGCCAGCCCTCGGCCCCCACTGCCGCCGCTTCCACGGCACCACTAAGACTGGGGCTGCGGTCTCACCTGTGCTGCCTATGCCCCGACGTACGAGGCATGCTCGGCGGCGTTTTTTGCCCGAACCCGGCACGGGGCTTGCGAACGTCCGGGGATTTCTCCCACACCAAAGATCCCACCCCCCAAAACTATAGCCAGCCCTCGGCCCCCACTGCCGCCGCTTCCACGGCACCACAGAGACTGGGGCTGCGGTCTCACCTGTGCTACCTATGCCCCGACGTACGAGGCACGCTCGGCAGCGTTTTTTGCCCGAACCCGGCTCGGGGCTTGCGAACGTCCGGGGATTTCTCCCACGCCAAAGATCCCACCCCCCAAAACTATAGGCAGCCCTGTGCACCCACTGCCGCCGCTTCCACGGCACCACAGAGACTGGGGCTGCGGTCTCACCTGTGCTACCTATGCCCCGACGTACGAGGCACGCTCGGCGGCGTTTTTTGCCCGAACCCGGCTCGGGGCTTGCGAACGTCCGGGGATTTCTCCCACGCCAAAGAGGCCACCCCCCAAAACTATAGCCAGCCCTCGGCCCCCACTGCCGCCGCTTCCACGGCACCACAGAGACTGTCTTGCGGTCTCACCTGTGCTGCCTATACCCCGACGTACGAGGCACGCTCGGCGGCGTTTTTTTGCCCCGAACCCGGCACGGGGCTTGCGAACGTCCGGGGATTTCTCCCACGCCAAAGAGCCCAGCCCCCAACACTATAGGCAGCCCTGTGCCCCCACTGCCGCCGCTTCCACGGCACCACAGAGACTGTGGCTGCGGTCTCACCTGTGCTGCCTATGCCCCGATGTACGAGGCACGCTCGGCGGCGTTTTTTGCCCGAACCCGGCTCGGGGCTTGCGAACGTCCGGGGATTTCTCCCACGCCAAAGAGGCCACCCCCCAAAACTATAGCCAGCCCTGTGCCCCCACTGTCGCCGCTTCCACGGCACCACAGAGACTGGGGCTGCGGTCTCACCTGTGCTGCCTATGCCCCGACGTACGAGGCACGCTCGGCGGCGTTTTTTGCCCGAACCCGGCACGGGGCTTGCGAACGTCCGGGGATTTCTCCCACACCAAAGATCCCACCCCCCAAAACTATAGGCAGCCCTCGGCCCCCACTGCCGCCGCTTCCACGGCACCACAGAGACTGGGGCTGCGGTCTCACCTGTGCTACCTATGCCCCGACGTACGAGGCACGCTCGGCGGCGTTTTTTGCCCGAACCCGGCACGGGGCTTGCGAACGTCCGGGGATTTCTCCCACGCCAAAGAGCCCAGACCCCAAAACTATAGCCAGCCCTCGGCCCCCACTGCCGCCGCTTCCACGGCACCACAGAGACTGGGGCTGCGGTCTCACCTGTGCTACCTATGCCCCGACGTACGAGGCACGCTCGGCGGCGTTTTTTGCCCGAACCCGGCACGGGGCTTGCGAACGTCCGGGGATTTCTCCCACGCCAAAGAGGCCACCCCCCCAAAGCTGTGGCCAGCCCTGTGCCCCCACTGCCGCCGCTTCCACGGCACCACAGCGACTGGGGCTGCGGTCTCACCTGTGCTGCCTATGCCCCGACGTACGAGGCACGCTCGGCGGCGTTTTTTGCCCGAACCCGGCACGGGGCTTGCGAACGTCCGGGGATTTCTCCCACGCCAAAGAGCCCAGCCCCCAACACTATATCCAGCCCTGTGCACCCACTGCCGCCGCTTCCACGGCACCACAGAGACTGGGGCTGCGGTCTCACCTGTGCTGCCTATGCCCCGATGTACGAGGCACGCTCGGCGGCGTTTTTTGCCCGAACCCGGCACGGGGCTTGCGAACGTCCGGGGATTTCTCCCACGCCAAAGAGGCCACCCCCCAAAACTATAGGCAGCCCTGTGCCCCCACTGCCGCCGCTTCCACGGCACCACAGAGACTGGGGCTGCGGTCTCACCTGTGCTACCTATGCCCCGACGTACGAGGCACGCTCGGCGGCGTTTTTTGCCCGAACCCGGCTCGGGGCTTGCGTACGTCCGGGGGCTTGCGAACGTCCGGGGATTTCTCCCACGCCAAAGAGCCCAGCCCCGAAAACTATAGGCAGCCCTCGGCCCCCACTGCCGCCGCTTCCACGGCACCACAGAGACTGGGGCTGCGGTCTCACCTGTGCTACCTATGCCCCGACGTACGAGGCACGCTCGGCAGCGTTTTTTGCCCGAACCCGGCACGGGGCTTGCGAACGTCCGGGGATTTCTCCCACACCAAAGATCCCACCCCCCAAAACTATAGCCAGCCCTCGGCCCCCACTGCCGCCGCTTCCACAGCACCACAGAGACTGGGGCTGCGGTCTCACCTGTGCTACCTATGCCCCGACGTACGAGGCACGCTCGGCAGCGTTTTTTGCCCGAACCCGGCTCGGGGCTTGCGAACGTCCGGGGATTTCTCCCATGCCAAAGATCCCACCCCCCAAAACTATAGGCAGCCCTGTGCACCCACTGCCGCCGCTTCCACGGCACCACAGAGACTGGGGCTGCGGTCTCACCTGTGCTACCTATGCCCCGACGTACGAGGCACGCTCGGCGGCGTTTTTTGCCCGAACCCGGCTCGGGGCTTGCTCTCCCACGCCAAAGAGGCCACCCCCCAAAGCTGTGGCCAGCCCTGTGCCCCCACTGCCGCCGCTTCCACGGCACCACAGCGACTGGGGCTGCGGTCTCACCTGTGCTACCTATGCCCCGACGTACGAGGCACGCTCGGCGGCGTTTTTTGCCCGAACCCGGCACGGGGCTTGCGAACGTCCGGGGATTTCTCCCACGCCAAAGAGCCCAGACCCCAAAACTATAGCCAGCCCTCGGCCCCCACTGCCGCCGCTTCCACGGCACCACAGAGACTGGGGCTGCGGTCTCACCTGTGCTACCTATGCCCCGACGTACGAGGCACGCTCGGCGGCGTTTTTTGCCCGAACCCGGCTCGGGGCTTGCGAACGTCCGGGGATTTCTCCCACGCCAAAGAGGCCACCCCCCAAAACTATAGGCAGCACTGTGCACCCACTGCCGCCGCTTCCACGGCACCACAGAGACTGGGGCTGCGGTCTCACCTGTGCTGCCTATGCCCCGATGTACGAGGCACGCTCGGCGGCGTTTTTTGCCCGAACCCGGCACGGGGCTTGCGAACGTCCGGGGATTTCTCCCACGCCAAAGAGGCCACCCCCCAAAACTATAGCCAGCCCTGTGCCCCCACTGCCGCCACTTCCACGGCACCACAGAGACTGGGGCTGCGGTCTCACCTGTGCTACCTATGCCCCGACGTACGAGGCACGCTCGGCAGCGTTTTTTTGCCCGAACCCGGCTCGGGGCTTGCGAACGTCCGGGGATTTCTCCCACGCCAAAGATCCCACCCCCCAAAACTATAGGCAGCCCTGTGCACCCACTGCCGCCGCTTCCACGGCACCACAGAGACTGGGGCTGCGGTCGCACCTGTGCTGCCTATGCCCCGACGTACGAGGCACGCTCGGGGCGTTTTTTGCCCGAACCCGGCACGGGGCTTGCGAACGTCCGGGGATTTCTCCCACACCAAAGAGCTCAGCCCCAAAAGCTGTGGCCAGCCCTGTGCACCCACTGCCGCCGCTTCCACGGCACCACAGAGACTGGGGCTGCGGTCTCACCTGTGCTACCTATGCCCCGACGTACGAGGCACGCTCGGCGGCGTTTTTTTGCCCGAACCCGGCACGGGGCTTGCGAACGTCCGGGGATTTCTCCCACGCCAAAGAGCCCAGCCCCTAAAACTATAGCCAGCCCTCGGCCCCCACTGCCGCCGCTTCCACGGCACCACTAAGACTGGGGCTGCGGTGTCACCTGTGCTACCTATGCCCCGACGTACGAGGCACGCTCGGCGGCGTTTTTTTGCCCGAACCCGGCTCGGGGCTTGCGAACGTCCGGGGATTTCTCCCACGCCAAAGAGGCCACCCCCCAAAACTATAGGCAGCCCTGTGCCCCCACTGCCGCCGCTTCCACGGCACCACTAAGACTGGGGCTGCGGTCTCACCTGTGCTGCCTATGCCCCGACGTACGAGGCACGCTCGGCGGCGTTTTTTTGCCCGAACCCGGCACGGGGCTTGCGAACATCCGGGGATTTCTCCCACACCAAAGATCCCACCCCCCAAAACTATAGCCAGCCCTCGGCCCCCACTGCCGCCGCTTCCACGGCACCACAGAGACTGGGGCTGCGGTCTCACCTGTGCTACCTATGCCCCGACGTACGAGGCACGCTCGGCAGCGTTTTTTGCCCGAACCCGGCTCGGGGCTTGCGAACGTCCGGGGATTTCTCCCACGCCAAAGATCCCAGCCCCCAAAACTATAGGCAGCCCTGTGCACCCACTGCCGCCGCTTCCACGGCACCACAGAGACTGGGGCTGCGGTCTCACCTGTGCTACCTATGCCCCGACGTACGAGGCACGCTCGGCGGCGTTTTTTGCCCGAACCCGGCTCGGGGCTTGCGAACGTCCGGGGATTTCTCCCACGCCAAAGAGGCCACCCCCCCAAAACTATAGCCAGCCCTCGGCCCCCACTGCCGCCGCTTCCGCGGCACCACAGAGACTGGGGCTGCGGTCTCACCTGTGCTGCCTATGCCCCGACGTACGAGGCACGCTCGGCGGCGTTTTTTGCCCGAACCCGGCACGGGGCTTGCGAACGTCCGGGGATTTCTCCCACGCCAAAGAGCCCAGACCCCAAAACTATAGCCAGCCCTCGGCCCCCACTGCCGCCGCTTCCACGGCACCACAGAGACTGGGGCTGCGGTCTCACCTGTGCTACCTATGCCCCGACGTACGAGGCACGCTCGGCGGCGTTTTTTGCCCGAACCCGGCACGGGGCTTGCGAACGTCCGGGGATTTCTCCCACGCCAAAGAGGCCACCCCCCAAAGCTGTGGCCAGCCCTGTGCCCCCACTGCCGCCGCTTCCACGGCACCACAGCGACTGGGGCTGCGGTCTCACCTGTGCTACCTATGCCCCGACGTACGAGGCACGCTCGGCGGCGTTTTTTGCCCGAACCCGGCACGGGGCTTGCGAACGTCCGGGGATTTCTCCCACGCCAAAGAGCCCAGCCCCCAACACTATATCCAGCCCTCGGCCCCCACTGCCGCCGCTTCCACGGCACCACAGAGACTGGGGCTGCGGTCTCACCTGTGCTACCTATGCCCCGACGTACGAGGCACGCTCGGCGGCGTTTTTTGCCCGAACCCGGCACGGGGCTTGCGAACGTCCGGGGATTTCTCCCACACCAAAGATCCCACCCCCCAATACTATAGGCAGCACTGTGCACCCACTGCCGCCGCTTCCACGGCACCACAGAGACTGGGGCTGCGGTCTCACCTGTGCTGCCTATGCCCCGATGTACGAGGCACGCTCGGCGGTTGTTTTTTGCCCGAACCCGGCACGGGGCTTGCGAACGTCCGGGGATTTCTCCCACGCCAAAGAGGCCACCCCCCAAAACTATAGCCAGCCCTCCCCCCCCCTGTCGCCGCTTCCACGGCACCACAGAGACTGGGGCTGCGGTCTCACCTGTGCTACCTATGCCCCGACGTACGAGGCACGCTCGGCAGCGTTTTTTGCCCGAACCCGGCTCGGGGCTTGCGAACGTCCGGGGATTTCTCCCACGCCAAAGATCCCACCCCCCAAAACTATAGGCAGCCCTGTGCACCCACTGCCGCCGCTTCCACGGCACCACAGAGACTGGGGCTGCGGTCGCACCTGTGCTACCTATGCCCCGACGTACGAGGCACGCTCGGGGCGTTTTTTGCCCGAACCCGGCACGGGGCTTGCGAACGTCCGGGGATTTCTCCCACACCAAAGAGCCCAGCCCCCAAAGCTGTGGCCAGCCCTGTGCACCCACTGCCGCCGCTTCCACGGCACCACAGAGACTGGGGCTGCGGTCTCACCTGTGCTACCTATGCCCCGACGTACGAGGCACGCTCGGCGGCGTTTTTTGCCCGAACCCGGCTCGGGGCTTGCGAACGTCCGGGGATTTCTCCCACGCCAAAGAGCCCAGCCCCTAAAACTATATCCAGCCCTCGGCCCCCACTGCCGCCGCTTCCACGGCACCACTAAGACTGGGGCTGCGGTGTCACCTGTGCTACCTATGCCCCGACGTACGAGGCACGCTCGGCCGGCGTTTTTTGCCCGAACCCGGCTCGGGGCTTGCGAACGTCCGGGGATTTCTCCCACGCCAAAGAGGCCACCCCCCAAAACTATAGGCAGCCCTGTGCCCCCACTGCCGCCGCTTCCACGGCACCACTAAGACTGGGGCTGCGGTCTCACCTGTGCTGCCTATGCCCCGACGTACGAGGCACGCTCGGCGGCGTTTTTTGCCCGAACCCGGCACGGGGCTTGCGAACATCCGGGGATTTCTCCCACACCAAAGATCCCACCCACCAAAACTATAGCCAGCCCTCGGCCCCCACTGCCGCCGCTTCCACGGCACCACAGAGACTGGGGCTGCGGTCTCACCTGTGCTACCTATGCCCCGACGTACGAGGCACGCTCGGCAGCGTTTTTTGCCCGAACCCGGCTCGGGGCTTGCGAACGTCCGGGGATTTCTCCCACGCCAAAGATCCCACCCCCCAAAACTATAGGCAGCCCTGTGCACCCACTGCCGCCGCTTCCACGGCACCACAGAGACTGGGGCTGCGGTCTCACCTGTGCTACCTATGCCCCGACGTACGAGGCACGCTCGGCGGCGTTTTTTGCCCAAACCCGGCTCGGGGCTTGCGAACGTCCGGGGATTTCTCCCACGCCAAAGAGGCCACCCCCCAAAACTATAGCCAGCCCTCGGCCCCCACTGCCGCCGCTTCCACGGCACCACAGAGACTGGGGCTGCGGTCTCACCTGTGCTACCTATGCCCCGACGTACGAGGCACGCTCGGCAGCGTTTTTTGCCCGAACCCGGCTCGGGGCTTGCGAACGTCCGGGGATTTCTCCCACGCCAAAGATCCCACCCCCCAAAACTATAGGCAGCCCTGTGCACCCACTGCCGCCGCTTCCACGGCACCACAGAGACTGGGGCTGCGGTCTCACCTGTGCTGCCTATGCCCCGACGTACGAGGCACGCTCGGGGCGTTTTTTGCCCGAACCCGGCACGGGGCTTGCGAACGTCCGGGGATTTCTCCCACGCCAAAGAGGCCACCCCCCAAAGCTGTGGCCAGCCCTGTGCACCCACTGCCGCCGCTTCCACGGCACCACAGAGACTGGGGCTGCGGTCTCACCTGTGCTGCCTATGCCCCGACGTACGAGGCACGCTCGGCGGCGTTTTTTGCCCGAACCCGGCACGGGGCTTGCGAACGTCCGGGGATTTCTCCCACGCCAAAGAGCCCAGCCCCCAAAAGTATATCCAGCCCTCGGCCCCCACTGCCGCCGCTTCCACGGCACCACAGAGACTGGGGCTGCGGTCTCACCTGTGCTACCTATGCCCCGACGTACGAGGCACGCTCGGCGGCGTTTTTTTGCCCGAACCCGGCTCGGGGCTTGCGAACGTCCGGGGATTTCTCCCACGCCAAAGAGGCCACCCCCCAAAACTATAGGCAGCCCTGTGCCCCCACTGCCGCCGCTTCCACGGCACCACTAAGACTGGGGCTGCGGTCTCACCTGTGCTGCCTATGCCCCGACGTACGAGGCATGCTCGGCGGCGTTTTTTGCCCGAACCCGGCACGGGGCTTGCGAACGTCCGGGGATTTCTCCCACACCAAAGATCCCACCACCCAAAACTATAGCCAGCCCTCGGCCCCCACTGCCGCCGCTTCCACGGCACCACAGAGACTGGGGCTGCGGTCTCACCTGTGCTACCTATGCCCCGACGTACGAGGCACGCTCGGCAGCGTTTTTTGCCCGAACCCGGCTCGGGGCTTGCGAACGTCCGGGGATTTCTCGCACGCCAAAGATCCCACCCCCCAAAACTATAGGCAGCCCTGTGCACCCACTGCCGCCGCTTCCACGGCACCACAGAGACTGGGGCTGCGGTCTCACCTGTGCTACCTATGCCCCGACGTACGAGGCACGCTCGGCGGCGTTTTTTGCCCGAACCCGGCTCGGGACTTGCGAACGTCCGGGGATTTCTCCCACGCCAAAGATCCCACCCCCCAAAACTATAGGCAGCCCTGTGCACCCACTGCCGCCGCTTCCACGGCACCACAGAGACTGGGGCTGCGGTCTCACCTGTGCTACCTATACCCCGACGTACGAGGCACGCTCGGCGGCGTTTTTTGCCCGAACCCGGCTCGGGGCTTGCGAACGTCCGGGGATTTCTCCCACGCCAAAGAGGCCACCCCCCAAAACTATAGCCAGCCCTCGGCCCCCACTGCCGCCGCTTCCACGGCACCACAGAGACTGTCTTGCGGTCTCACCTGTGCTGCCTATACCCCGACGTACGAGGCACGCTCGGCGGCGTTTTTTGCCCGAACCCAGCACGGGGCTTGCGAACGTCCGGGGATTTCTCCCACACCAAGGATCCCACCCCGCAAAACTATAGGCAGCCCTCGGCCCCCACTGCCGCCGCTTCCACGGCACCACAGAGACTGGGGCTGCGGTCTCACCTGTGCTACCTATGCCCCGACGTACGAGGCACGCTCGGCGGCGTTTTTTGCCCGAACCCGGCACGGGGCTTGCGAACGTCCGGGGATTTCTCCCACGCCAAAGAGGCCACCCCCCCAAAGCTGTGGCCAGCCCTGTGCCCCCACTGCCGCCGCTTCCACGGCACCACAGCGACTGGGGCTGCGGTCTCACCTGTGCTACCTATGCCCCGACGTACGAGGCACGCTCGGCGGCGTTTTTTGCCCGAACCCGGCACGGGGCTTGCGAACGTCCGGGGATTTCTCCCACGCCAAAGAGCCCAGCCCCCAACACTATATCCAGCCCTCGGCCCCCACTGCCGCCGCTTCCACGGCACCACAGAGACTGGGGCTGCGGTCTCACCTGTGCTACCTATGCCCCGACGTACGAGGCACGCTCGGCGGCGTTTTTTGCCCGAACCCGGCACGGGGCTTGCGAACGTCCGGGGATTTCTCCCACGCTAAAGAGGCCACCCCCCAAAACTATAGCCAGCCCTCGGCCCCCACTGTCGCCGCTTCCACGGCACCACAGAGACTGGGGCTGCGGTCTCACCTGTGCTACCTATGCCCCGACGTACGAGGCACGCTCGGCAGCGTTTTTTGCCCGAACCCGGCTCGGGGCTTGCGAACGTCCGGGGATTTCTCCCACGCCAAAGATCCCACCCCCCAAAACTATAGGCAGCCCTGTGCACCCACTGCCGCCGCTTCCACGGCACCACAGAGACTGGGGCTGCGGTCGCACCTGTGCTACCTATGCCCCGACGTACGAGGCACGCTCGGGGCGTTTTTTGCCCGAACCCGGCACGGGGCTTGCGAACGTCCGGGGATTTCTCCCACACCAAAGAGCCCAGCCCCCAAAGCTGTGGCCAGCCCTGTGCACCCACTGCCGCCGCTTCCACGGCACCACAGAGACTGGGGCTGTGGTCTCACCTGTGCTACCTATGCCCCGACGTACGAGGCACGCTCGGCGGCGTTTTTTTGCCCGAACACGGCTCGGGGCTTGCGAACGTCCGGGGATTTCTCCCACGCCAAAGAGCCCAGCCCCTAAAACTATATCCAGCCCTCGGCCCCCACTGCCGCCGCTTCCACGGCACCACTAAGACTGGGGCTGCGGTCTCACCTGTGCTACCTATGCCCCGACGTACGAGGCACGCTCGGCGGCGTTTTTTGCCCGAACCCGGCTCGGGGCTTGCGAACGTCCGGGGATTTCTCCCACGCCAAAGAGGCCACCCCCCAAAACTATAGGCAGCCCTGTGCCCCCACTGCCGCCGCTTCCACGGCACCACTAAGACTGGGGCTGCGGTCTCACCTGTGCTGCCTATGCCCCGACGTACGAGGCATGCTCGGCGGCGTTTTTTTGCCCGAACCCGGCACGGGGCTTGCGAACGTCCGGGGATTTCTCCCACACCAAAGATCCCACCCCCCAAAACTATAGGCAGCCCCTCGGCCCCCACTGCCGCCGCTTCCACGGCACCACTAAGACTGGGGCTGCGGTCTCACCTGTGCTACCTATGCCCCGACGTACGAGGCACGCTCGGCAGCGTTTTTTGCCCGAACCCGGCACGGGGCTTGCGAACGTCCGGGGATTTCTCCCACGCCAAAGATCCCACCCCCCAAAACTATAGGCAGCCCTGTGCACCCACTGCCGCCGCTTCCACGGCACCACAGAGACTGGGGCTGCGGTCTCACCTGTGCTACCTATGCCCCGACGTACGAGGCACGCTCGGCGGCGTTTTTTGCCCGAACCCGGCTCGGGACTTGCGAACGTCCGGGGATTTCTCCCACGCCAAAGAGCCCACCCCCCAAAACTATAGGCAGCCCTGTGCACCCACTGCCGCCGCTTCCACGGCACCACAGAGACTGGGGCTGCGGTCTCACCTGTGCTACCTATGCCCCGACGTACGAGGCACGCTCGGCGGCGTTTTTTGCCCGAACCCGGCTCGGGGCTTGCGAACGTCCGGGGATTTCTCCCACGCCAAAGAGGCCACCCCCCAAAACTATAGGCAGCACTGTGCACCCACTGCCTTCGCTTCCACGGCACCACAGAGACTGGGGCTGCGGTCTCACCTGTGCTGCCTATGCCCCGATGTACGAGGCACGCTCGGCGGCGTTTTTTGCCCGAACCCGGCACGGGGCTTGCGAACGTCCGGGGATTTCTCCCACGCCAAAGAGGCCACCCCCCAAAACTATAGCCAGCCCTCGGCCCCCACTGTCGCCGCTTCCACGGCACCACAGAGACTGGGGCTGCGGTCTCACCTGTGCTACCTATGCCCCCGACGTACGAGGCACGCTCGGCAGCGTTTTTTTGCCCGAACCCGGCTCGGGGCTTGCGAACGTCCGGGGATTTCTCCCACACCAAAGATCCCACCCCCCAAAACTATAGGCAGCCCTGTGCACCCCACTGCCCGCCGCTTCCACGGCACCACAGAGACTGGGGCTGCGGTCGCACCTGTGCTACCTATGCCCCGACGTACGAGGCACGCTCGGGGCGTTTTTTGCCCGAACCCGGCACGGGGCTTGCGAACGTCCGGGGATTTCTCCCACACCAAAGAGCCCAGCCCCCAAAGCTGTGGCCAGCCCTGTGCACCCACTGCCGCCGCTTCCACGGCACCACAGAGACTGGGGCTGCGGTCTCACCTGTGCTACCTATGCCCCGACGTACGAGGCACGCTCGGCGGCGTTTTTTGCCCGAACCCGGCTCGGGGCTTGCGAACGTCCGGGGATTTCTCCCACGCCAAAGAGCCCAGCCCCTAAAACTATATCCAGCCCTCGGCCCCCACTGCCGCCGCTTCCACGGCACCACTAAGACTGGGGCTGCGGTCTCACCTGTGCTACCTATGCCCCGACGTACGAGGCACGCTCGGCGGCGTTTTTTTGCCCGAACCCGGCACGGGGCTTGCGAACGTCCGGGGATTTCTCCCACGCCAAAGAGGCAACCCCCCAAAACTATAGGCAGCCCTGTGCCCCCACTGCCGCCGCTTCCACGGCACCACAGAGACTGGGGCTGCGGTCTCACCTGTGCTACCTATGCCCCGACGTACGAGGCACGCTCGGCGGCGTTTTTTGCCCGAACCCGGCACGGGGCTTGCGAACGTCCGGGGATTTCTCCCACGCCAAAGAGCCCAGCCCCCAACACTATATCCAGCCCTCGGCCCCCACTGCCGCCGCTTCCACGGCACCACAGAGACTGGGGCTGCGGTCTCACCTGTGCTACCTATGCCCCGACGTACGAGGCACGCTCGGCGGCGTTTTTTGCCCGAACCCGGCTCGGGGCTTGCGAACGTCCGGGGATTTCTCCCACGCCAAAGAGGCCACCCCCCAAAACTATAGGCAGCACTGTGCACCCACTGCCGCCGCTTCCACGGCACCACAGAGACTGGGGCTGCGGTCTCACCTGTGCTGCCTATGCCCCGATGTACGAGGCACGCTCGGCGGCGTTTTTTGCCCGAACCCGGCACGGGGCTTGCGAACGTCCGGGGATTTCTCCCACGCCAAAGAGGCCACCCCCCAAAACTATAGCCAGCCCTGTGCCCCCACTGCCGCCGCTTCCACGGCACCACTAAGACAGGGGCTGCGGTCTCACCTGTGCTGCCTATGCCCCGACGTACGAGGCACGCTCGGCGGCGTTTTTTGCCCGAACCCGGCACGGGGCTTGCGAACATCCGGGATTTCTCCCCACACCCAAAGATCCCACCCCCCAAAAACTATAGCCAGCCCTCGGCCCCCACTGCCGCCGCTTCCACGGCACCACAGAGACTGGGGCTGCGGTCTCACCTGTGCTACCTATGCCCCGACGTACGAGGCACGCTCGGCAGCGTTTTTTGCCCGAACCCGGCTCGGGGCTTGCGAACGTCCGGGGATTTCTCCCACGCCAAAGATCCCACCCCCCAAAACTATAGGCAGCCCTGTGCACCCACTGCCGCCGCTTCCACGGCACCACAGAGACTGGGGCTGCGGTCTCACCTGTGCTGCCTATGCCCCGACGTACGAGGCACGCTCGGCGGCGTTTTTTGCCCGAACCCTGCTCGGGGCTTGCGAACGTCCGGGGATTTCTCCCACGCCAAAGAGCCCAGACCCCAAAACTATAGCCAGCCCTCGGCCCCCACTGTCGCCGCTTCCACGGCACCACAGAGACTGGGGCTGCGGTCTCACCTGTGCTACCTATGCCCCGACGTACGAGGCACGCTCGGCAGCGTTTTTTTGCCCGAACCCGGCTCGGGGCTTGCGAACGTCCGGGGATTTCTCCCACGCCAAAGATCCCACCCCCCAAAACTATAGGCAGCCCTGTGCACCCACTGCCGCCGCTTCCACGGCACCACAGAGACTGGGCTGCGGTCTCACCTGTGCTGCCTATGCCCCGACGTACGAGGCACGCTCGGGGCGTTTTTTGCCCGAACCCGGCACGGGGCTTGCGAACGTCCGGGGATTTCTCCCACGCCAAAGAGCCCAGACCCCAAAAACTATAGGCAGCACTGTGCACCCACTGCCGCCGCTTCCACGGCACCACAGAGACTGGGGCTGCGGTCTCACCTGTGCTGCCTATGCCCCGATGTACGAGGCACGCTCGCGGCGGCCGAACCCGGCACGGGGCTTGCGAACGTCCGGGGATTTCTCCCACGCCAAAGAGCCCAGACCCCAAAACTATAGCCAGCCCTCGGCCCCCACTGTCGCCGCTTCCACGGCACCACAGAGACTGGGGCTGCGGTCTCACCTGTGCTACCTATGCCCCGACGTACGAGGCACGCTCGGCAGCGTTTTTTGCCCGAACCCGGCTCGGGGCTTGCGAACGTCCGGGGATTTCTCCCACGCCAAAGATCCCACCCCCCAAAACTATAGGCAGCCCTGTGCACCCACTGCCGCCGCTTCCACGGCACCACAGAGACTGGGGCTGCGGTCTCACCTGTGCTGCCTATGCCCCGACGTACGAGGCACGCTCGGGGCGTTTTTTGCCCGAACCCGGCACGGGGCTTGCGAACGTCCGGGGATTTCTCCCACGCCAAAGAGGCCACCCCCCAAAGCTGTGGCCAGCCCTGTGCACCCACTGCCGCCGCTTCCACGGCACCACAGAGACTGGGGCTGCGGTGTCACCTGTGCTGCCTATGCCCCGACGTACGAGGCACGCTCGGCGGCGTTTTTTGCCCGAACCCGGCACGGGGCTTGCGAACGTCCGGGGATTTCTCCCACGCCAAAGAGCCCAGCCCCCAAAACTATATCCAGCCCTCGGCCCCCACTGCCGCCGCTTCCACGGCACCACAGAGACTGGGGCTGCGGTCTCACCTGTGCTACCTATGCCCCGACGTACGAGGCACGCTCGGCGGCGTTTTTTGCCCGAACCCGGCTCGGGGCTTGCGAACGTCCGGGGATTTCTCCCACGCCAAAGAGGCCACCCCCCAAAACTATAGCCAGCCCTCGGCCCCCACTGCCGCCGCTTCCACGGCACCACTAAGACTGGGGCTGCGGTCTCACCTGTGCTGCCTATGCCCCGACGTACGAGGCATGCTCGGCGGCGTTTTTTGCCCGAACCCGGCACGGGGCTTGCGAACGTCCGGGGATTTCTCCCACACCAAAGATCCCACCCCCCAAAACTATAGCCAGCCCTCGGCCCCCACTGCCGCCGCTTCCACGGCACCACAGAGACTGGGGCTGCGGTCTCACCTGTGCTACCTATGCCCCGACGTACGAGGCACGCTCGGCAGCGTTTTTTTGCCCGAACCCGGCTCGGGGCTTGCGAACGTCCGGGGATTTCTCCCACGCCAAAGATCCCACCCCCCAAAACTATAGGCAGCCCTGTGCACCCACTGCCGCCGCTTCCACGGCACCACAGAGACTGGGGCTGCGGTCTCACCTGTGCTACCTATGCCCCGACGTACGAGGCACGCTCGGCGGCGTTTTTTGCCCGAACCCGGCTCGGGGCTTGCGAACGTCCGGGGATTTCTCCCACGCCAAAGAGGCCACCCCCCAAAACTATAGGCAGCCCTCGGCCCCCACTGCCGCCGCTTCCACGGCACCACAGAGACTGTCTTGCGGTCTCACCTGTGCTGCCTATACCCCGACGTACGAGGCACGCTCGGCGGCGTTTTTTGCCCGAACCCGGCACGGGGCTTGCGAACGTCCGGGGATTTCTCCCACGCCAAAGAGCCCAGCCCCCAACACTATAGGCAGCCCTGTGCCCCCCACTGCCGCCGCTTCCACGGCACCACAGAGACTGTGGCTGCGGTCTCACCTGTGCTGCCTATGCCCCGATGTACGAGGCACGCTCGGCGGCGTTTTTTGCCCGAACCCGGCTCGGGGCTTGCGAACGTCCGGGGATTTCTCCCACGCCAAAGAGGCCACCCCCCAAAACTATAGCCAGCCCTGTGCCCCCACTGTCGCCGCTTCCACGGCACCACAGAGACTGGGGCTGCGGTCTCACCTGTGCTGCCTATGCCCCGACGTACGAGGCACGCTCGGCGGCGTTTTTTGCCCGAACCCGGCACGGGGCTTGCGAACGTCCGGGGATTTCTCCCACACCAAAGATCCCACCCCCCAAAACTATAGGCAGCCCTCGGCCCCCACTGCCGCCGCTTCCACGGCACCACAGAGACTGGGGCTGCGGTCTCACCTGTGCTACCTATGCCCCGACGTACGAGGCACGCTCGGCGGCGTTTTTTGCCCGAACCCGGCACGGGGCTTGCGAACGTCCGGGGATTTCTCCCACGCCAAAGAGCCCAGACCCCAAAACTATAGCCAGCCCTCGGCCCCCACTGCCGCCGCTTCCACGGCACCACAGAGACTGGGGCTGCGGTCTCACCTGTGCTACCTATGCCCCCGACGTACGAGGCACGCTCGGCGGCGTTTTTTGCCCGAACCCGGCACGGGGCTTGCGAACGTCCGGGGATTTCTCCCACGCCAAAGAGGCCACCCCCCAAAGCTGTGGCCAGCCCTGTGCCCCCACTGCCGCCGCTTCCACGGCACCACAGCGACTGGGGCTGCGGTCTCACCTGTGCTACCTATGCCCCGACGTACGAGGCACGCTCGGCGGCGTTTTTTGCCCGAACCCGGCACGGGGCTTGCGAACGTCCGGGGATTTCTCCCACGCCAAAGAGCCCAGCCCCCAACACTATAGGCAGCCCTGTGCACCCACTGCCGCCGCTTCCACGGCACCACTAAGACTGGGGCTGCGGTCTCACCTGTGCTGCCTATGCCCCGATGTACGAGGCACGCTCGGCGGCGTTTTTTGCCCGAACCCGGCACGGGGCTTGCGAACGTCCGGGGATTTCTCCCACGCCAAAGAGCCCAGCCCCCAAAACTATAGGCAGCCCTGTGCCCCCACTGCCGCCGCTTCCACGGCACCACAGAGACTGTGGCTGCGGTCTCACCTGTGCTGCCTATGCCCCGACGTACGAGGCACGCTCGGCGGCGTTTTTTGCCCGAACCCGGCACGGGGCTTGCGAACGTCCGGGGATTTCTCCCACGCCAAAGAGGCCACCCCCCAAAACTATAGGCAGCCCTGTGCCCCCACTGCCGCCGCTTCCACGGCACCACAGAGACTGGGGCTGCGGTCTCACCTGTGCTGCCTATGCCCCGACGTACGAGGCACGCTCGGCGGCGTTTTTTGCCCGAACCCGGCACGGGGCTTGCGAACGTCCGGGGATTTCTCCCACACCAAAGATCCCAGCCCCCAAAACTATAGCCAGCCCTCGGCCCCCACTGCCGCCGCTTCCACGGCACCACAGAGACTGGGGCTGCGGTCTCACCTGTGCTACCTATGCCCCGACGTACGAGGCACGCTCGGCGGCGTTTTTTGCCCGAACCCGGCACGGGGCTTGCGAACGTCCGGGGATTTCTCCCACACCAAAGAGCCCAGACCCCAAAACTATAGCCAGCCCTGTGCCCCCACTGCCGCCGCTTCCATGGCACCACAGAGACTGGGGCTGCGGTCTCACCTGTGCTACCTATGCCCCGACGTACAAGGCACGCTCGGCGGCGTTTTTTGCCCGAACCCGGCACGGGGCTTGCGAACGTCCGGGGATTTCTCCCACGCCAAAGAGGCCACCCCCCAAAGCTGTGGCCAGCCCTGTGCCCCCACTGCCGCCGCTTCCACGGCACCACAGCGACTGGGGCTGCGGTCTCACCTGTGCTACCTATGCCCCGACGTACGAGGCACGCTCGGCGGCGTTTTTTGCCCGAACCCGGCACGGGGCTTGCGAACGTCCGGGGATTTCTCCCACGCCAAAGAGCCCAGACCCCAAAACTATAGCCAGCCCTCGGCCCCCACTGCCGCCGCTTCCACGGCACCACAGAGACTGGGGCTGCGGTCTCACCTGTGCTACCTATGCCCCGACGTACGAGGCACGCTCGGCGGCGTTTTTTGCCCGAACCCGGCTCGGGGCTTGCGAACGTCCGGGGATTTCTCCCACGCCAAAGAGGCCACCCCCCAAAACTATAGGCAGCACTGTGCACCCACTGCCGCCGCTTCCACGGCACCACAGAGACTGGGGCTGCGGTCTCACCTGTGCTGCCTATGCCCCGATGTACGAGGCACGCTCGGCGGCGTTTTTTTGCCCGAACCCGGCACGGGGCTTGCGAACGTCCGGGGATTTCTCCCACGCCAAAGAGGCCACCCCCCAAAACTATAGCCAGCCCTGTGCCCCCACTGCCGCCGCTTCCACGGCACCACAGAGACTGGGGCTGCGGTCTCACCTGTGCTACCTATGCCCCGACGTACGAGGCACGCTCGGCAGCGTTTTTTGCCCGAACCCGGCTCGGGGCTTGCGAACGTCCGGGGATTTCTCCCACGCCAAAGATCCCACCCCCCAAAACTATAGGCAGCCCTGTGCACCCACTGCCGCCGCTTCCACGGCACCACAGAGACTGGGGCTGCGGTCGCACCTGTGCTGCCTATGCCCCGACGTACGAGGCACGCTCGGGGCGTTTTTTTGCCCGAACCCGGCACGGGGCTTGCGAACGTCCGGGGATTTCTCCCACACCAAAGAGCTCAGCCCCAAAAGCTGTGGCCAGCCCTGTGCACCCACTGCCGCCGCTTCCACGGCACCACAGAGACTGGGGCTGCGGTCTCACCTGTGCTACCTATGCCCCGACGTACGAGGCACGCTCGGCGGCGTTTTTTGCCCGAACCCGGCACGGGGCTTGCGAACGTCCGGGGATTTCTCCCACGCCAAAGAGCCCAGCCCCTAAAACTATAGCCAGCCCTCGGCCCCCACTGCCGCCGCTTCCACGGCACCACTAAGACTGGGGCTGCGGTGTCACCTGTGCTACCTATGCCCCGACGTACGAGGCACGCTCGGCGGCGTTTTTTGCCCGAACCCGGCTCGGGGCTTGCGAACGTCCGGGGATTTCTCCCACGCCAAAGAGGCCACCCCCCAAAACTATAGGCAGCCCTGTGCCCCCACTGCCGCCGCTTCCACGGCACCACTAAGACTGGGGCTGCGGTCTCACCTGTGCTGCCTATGCCCCGACGTACGAGGCACGCTCGGCGGCGTTTTTTGCCCGAACCCGGCACGGGGCTTGCGAACATCCGGGGATTTCTCCCACACCAAAGATCCCACCCCCCAAAACTATAGCCAGCCCTCGGCCCCCACTGCCGCCGCTTCCACGGCACCACAGAGACTGGGGCTGCGGTCTCACCTGTGCTACCTATGCCCCGACGTACGAGGCACGCTCGGCAGCGTTTTTTGCCCGAACCCGGCTCGGGGCTTGCGAACGTCCGGGGATTTCTCCCACGCCAAAGATCCCAGCCCCCAAAACTATAGGCAGCCCTGTGCACCCACTGCCGCCGCTTCCACGGCACCACAGAGACTGGGGCTGCGGTCTCACCTGTGCTACCTATGCCCCGACGTACGAGGCACGCTCGGCGGCGTTTTTTGCCCGAACCCGGCTCGGGGCTTGCGAACGTCCGGGGATTTCTCCCACGCCAAAGAGGCCACCCCCCAAAACTATAGCCAGCCCTCGGCCCCCACTGCCGCCGCTTCCGCGGCACCACAGAGACTGGGGCTGCGGTCTCACCTGTGCTGCCTATGCCCCGACGTACGAGGCACGCTCGGCGGCGTTTTTTGCCCGAACCCGGCACGGGGCTTGCGAACGTCCGGGGATTTCTCCCACGCCAAAGAGCCCAGACCCCAAAACTATAGCCAGCCCTCGGCCCCCACTGCCGCCGCTTCCACGGCACCACAGAGACTGGGGCTGCGGTCTCACCTGTGCTACCTATGCCCCGACGTACGAGGCACGCTCGGCGGCGTTTTTTGCCCGAACCCGGCACGGGGCTTGCGAACGTCCGGGGATTTCTCCCACGCCAAAGAGGCCACCCCCCAAAGCTGTGGCCAGCCCTGTGCCCCCACTGCCGCCGCTTCCACGGCACCACAGCGACTGGGGCTGCGGTCTCACCTGTGCTACCTATGCCCCGACGTACGAGGCACGCTCGGCGGCGTTTTTTGCCCGAACCCGGCACGGGGCTTGCGAACGTCCGGGGATTTCTCCCACGCCAAAGAGCCCAGCCCCCAACACTATATCCAGCCCTCGGCCCCCACTGCCGCCGCTTCCACGGCACCACAGAGACTGGGGCTGCGGTCTCACCTGTGCTACCTATGCCCCGACGTACGAGGCACGCTCGGCGGCGTTTTTTGCCCGAACCCGGCACGGGGCTTGCGAACGTCCGGGGATTTCTCCCACACCAAAGATCCCACCCCCCAATACTATAGGCAGCACTGTGCACCCACTGCCGCCGCTTCCACGGCACCACAGAGACTGGGGCTGCGGTCTCACCTGTGCTGCCTATGCCCCGATGTACGAGGCACGCTCGGCGGTGTTTTTTGCCCGAACCCGGCACGGGGCTTGCGAACGTCCGGGGATTTCTCCCACGCCAAAGAGGCCACCCCCCAAAACTATAGCCAGCCCTCCGCCCCCACTGTCGCCGCTTCCACGGCACCACAGAGACTGGGGCTGCGGTCTCACCTGTGCTACCTATGCCCCGACGTACGAGGCACGCTCGGCAGCGTTTTTTGCCCGAACCCGGCTCGGGGCTTGCGAACGTCCGGGGATTTCTCCCACGCCAAAGATCCCACCCCCCAAAACTATAGGCAGCCCTGTGCACCCACTGCCGCCGCTTCCACGGCACCACAGAGACTGGGGCTGCGGTCGCACCTGTGCTACCTATGCCCCGACGTACGAGGCACGCTCGGGGCGTTTTTTGCCCGAACCCGGCACGGGGCTTGCGAACGTCCGGGGATTTCTCCCACACCAAAGAGCCCAGCCCCCAAAGCTGTGGCCAGCCCTGTGCACCCACTGCCGCCGCTTCCACGGCACCACAGAGACTGGGGCTGCGGTCTCACCTGTGCTACCTATGCCCCGACGTACGAGGCACGCTCGGCGGCGTTTTTTGCCCGAACCCGGCTCGGGGCTTGCGAACGTCCGGGGATTTCTCCCACGCCAAAGAGCCCAGCCCCTAAAACTATATCCAGCCCTCGGCCCCCACTGCCGCCGCTTCCACGGCACCACTAAGACTGGGGCTGCGGTGTCACCTGTGCTACCTATGCCCCGACGTACGAGGCACGCTCGGCGGCGTTTTTTGCCCGAACCCGGCTCAGGGCTTGCGAACGTCCGGGGATTTCTCCCACGCCAAAGAGGCCACCCCCCAAAACTATAGGCAGCCCTGTGCCCCCACTGCCGCCGCTTCCACGGCACCACTAAGACTGGGGCTGCGGTCTCACCTGTGCTGCCTATGCCCCGACGTACGAGGCACGCTCGGCGGCGTTTTTTGCCCGAACCCGGCACGGGGCTTGCGAACATCCGGGGATTTCTCCCACACCAAAGATCCCACCCCCCAAAACTATAGCCAGCCCTCGGCCCCCACTGCCGCCGCTTCCACGGCACCACAGAGACTGGGGCTGCGGTCTCACCTGTGCTACCTATGCCCCGACGTACGAGGCACGCTCGGCAGCGTTTTTTGCCCGAACCCGGCTCGGGGCTTGCGAACGTCCGGGGATTTCTCCCACGCCAAAGATCCCACCCCCCAAAACTATAGGCAGCCCTGTGCACCCACTGCCGCCGCTTCCACGGCACCACAGAGACTGGGGCTGCGGTCTCACCTGTGCTACCTATGCCCCGACGTACGAGGCACGCTCGGCGGCGTTTTTTGCCCAAACCCGGCTCGGGGCTTGCGAACGTCCGGGGATTTCTCCCACGCCAAAGAGGCCACCCCCCAAAACTATAGCCAGCCCTCGGCCCCCACTGCCGCCGCTTCCACGGCACCACAGAGACTGGGGCTGCGGTCTCACCTGTGCTACCTATGCCCCGACGTACGAGGCACGCTCGGCAGCGTTTTTTGCCCGAACCCGGCTCGGGGCTTGCGAACGTCCGGGGATTTCTCCCACGCCAAAGATCCCACCCCCCAAAACTATAGGCAGCCCTGTGCACCCACTGCCGCCGCTTCCACGGCACCACAGAGACTGGGGCTGCGGTCTCACCTGTGCTGCCTATGCCCCGACGTACGAGGCACGCTCGGGGCGTTTTTTGCCCGAACCCGGCACGGGGCTTGCGAACGTCCGGGGATTTCTCCCACGCCAAAGAGGCCACCCCCCAAAGCTGTGGCCAGCCCTGTGCACCCACTGCCGCCGCTTCCACGGCACCACAGAGACTGGGGCTGCGGTCTCACCTGTGCTGCCTATGCCCCGACGTACGAGGCACGCTCGGCGGCGTTTTTTGCCCGAACCCGGCACGGGGCTTGCGAACGTCCGGGGATTTCTCCCACGCCAAAGAGCCCAGCCCCCAAAAGTATATCCAGCCCTCGGCCCCCACTGCCGCCGCTTCCACGGCACCACAGAGACTGGGGCTGCGGTCTCACCTGTGCTACCTATGCCCCGACGTACGAGGCACGCTCGGCGGCGTTTTTTGCCCGAACCCGGCTCGGGGCTTGCGAACGTCCGGGGATTTCTCCCACGCCAAAGAGGCCACCCCCCAAAACTATAGGCAGCCCTGTGCCCCCACTGCCGCCGCTTCCACGGCACCACTAAGACTGGGGCTGCGGTCTCACCTGTGCTGCCTATGCCCCGACGTACGAGGCATGCTCGGCGGCGTTTTTTGCCCGAACCCGGCACGGGGCTTGCGAACGTCCGGGGATTTCTCCCACACCAAAGATCCCACCACCCAAAACTATAGCCAGCCCTCGGCCCCCACTGCCGCCGCTTCCACGGCACCACAGAGACTGGGGCTGCGGTCTCACCTGTGCTACCTATGCCCCGACGTACGAGGCACGCTCGGCAGCGTTTTTTGCCCGAACCCGGCTCGGGGCTTGCGAACGTCCGGGGATTTCTCCCACGCCAAAGATCCCACCCCCCAAAACTATAGGCAGCCCTGTGCACCCACTGCCGCCGCTTCCACGGCACCACAGAGACTGGGGCTGCGGTCTCACCTGTGCTACCTATGCCCCGACGTACGAGGCACGCTCGGCGGCGTTTTTTGCCCGAACCCGGCTCGGGACTTGCGAACGTCCGGGGATTTCTCCCACGCCAAAGATCCCACCCCCCAAAACTATAGGCAGCCCTGTGCACCCACTGCCGCCGCTTCCACGGCACCACAGAGACTGGGGCTGCGGTCTCACCTGTGCTACCTATACCCCGACGTACGAGGCACGCTCGGCGGCGTTTTTTGCCCGAACCCGGCTCGGGGCTTGCGAACGTCCGGGGATTTCTCCCACGCCAAAGAGGCCACCCCCCAAAACTATAGCCAGCCCTCGGCCCCCACTGCCGCCGCTTCCACGGCACCACAGAGACTGTCTTGCGGTCTCACCTGTGCTGCCTATACCCCGACGTACGAGGCACGCTCGGCGGCGTTTTTTGCCCGAACCCAGCACGGGGCTTGCGAACGTCCGGGAATTTCTCCCACACCAAGGATCCCACCCCGCAAAACTATAGGCAGCCCTCGGCCCCCACTGCCGCCGCTTCCACGGCACCACAGAGACTGGGGCTGCGGTCTCACCTGTGCTACCTATGCCCCGACGTACGAGGCACGCTCGGCGGCGTTTTTTGCCCGAACCCGGCACGGGGCTTGCGAACGTCCGGGGATTTCTCCCACGCCAAAGAGGCCACCCCCCAAAGCTGTGGCCAGCCCTGTGCCCCCACTGCCGCCGCTTCCACGGCACCACAGCGACTGGGGCTGCGGTCTCACCTGTGCTACCTATGCCCCGACGTACGAGGCACGCTCGGCGGCGTTTTTTGCCCGAACCCGGCACGGGGCTTGCGAACGTCCGGGGATTTCTCCCACGCCAAAGAGCCCAGCCCCCAACACTATATCCAGCCCTCGGCCCCCACTGCCGCCGCTTCCACGGCACCACAGAGACTGGGGCTGCGGTCTCACCTGTGCTACCTATGCCCCGACGTACGAGGCACGCTCGGCGGCGTTTTTTGCCCGAACCCGGCACGGGGCTTGCGAACGTCCGGGGATTTCTCCCACGCTAAAGAGGCCACCCCCCAAAACTATAGCCAGCCCTCGGCCCCCACTGTCGCCGCTTCCACGGCACCACAGAGACTGGGGCTGCGGTCTCACCTGTGCTACCTATGCCCCGACGTACGAGGCACGCTCGGCAGCGTTTTTTGCCCGAACCCGGCTCGGGGCTTGCGAACGTCCGGGGATTTCTCCCACGCCAAAGATCCCACCCCCCAAAACTATAGGCAGCCCTGTGCACCCACTGCCGCCGCTTCCACGGCACCACAGAGACTGGGGCTGCGGTCGCACCTGTGCTACCTATGCCCCGACGTACGAGGCACGCTCGGGGCGTTTTTTGCCCGAACCCGGCACGGGGCTTGCGAACGTCCGGGGATTTCTCCCACACCAAAGAGCCCAGCCCCCAAAGCTGTGGCCAGCCCTGTGCACCCACTGCCGCCGCTTCCACGGCACCACAGAGACTGGGGCTGTGGTCTCACCTGTGCTACCTATGCCCCGACGTACGAGGCACGCTCGGCGGCGTTTTTTGCCCGAACACGGCTCGGGGCTTGCGAACGTCCGGGGATTTCTCCCACGCCAAAGAGCCCAGCCCCTAAAACTATATCCAGCCCTCGGCCCCCACTGCCGCCGCTTCCACGGCACCACTAAGACTGGGGCTGCGGTCTCACCTGTGCTACCTATGCCCCGACGTACGAGGCACGCTCGGCGGCGTTTTTTGCCCGAACCCGGCTCGGGGCTTGCGAACGTCCGGGGATTTCTCCCACGCCAAAGAGGCCACCCCCCAAAACTATAGCCAGCCCTGTGCCCCCACTGCCGCCGCTTCCACGGCACCACTAAGACTGGGGCTGCGGTCTCACCTGTGCTGCCTATGCCCCGACGTACGAGGCACGCTCGGCGGCGTTTTTTGCCCGAACCCGGCACGGGGCTTGCGAACATCCGGGGATTTCTCCCACACCAAAGATCCCACCCCCCAAAACTATAGCCAGCCCTCGGCCCCCACTGCCGCCGCTTCCACGGCACCACAGAGACTGGGGCTGCGGTCTCACCTGTGCTACCTATGCCCCGACGTACGAGGCACGCTCGGCGGCGTTTTTTGCCCGAACCCGGCTCGGGGCTTGCGAACGTCCGGGGATTTCTCCCACGCCAAAGATCCCACCCCCCAAAACTATAGGCAGCCCTGTGCACCCACTGCCGCCGCTTCCACGGCACCACAGAGACTGGGGCTGCGGTCTCACCTGTGCTACCTATGCCCCGACGTACGAGGCACGCTCGGCGGCGTTTTTTGCCCGAACCGGGCACGGGGCTTGCGAACGTCCGGGGATTTCTCCCACGCCAAAGAGGCCACCCCCCAAAACTATAGCCAGCCCTCGGCCCCCACTGCCGCCGCTTCCACGGCACCACAGAGACTGGGGCTGCGGTCTCACCTGTGCTACCTATGCCCCGACGTACGAGGCACGCTCGGCAGCGTTTTTTGCCCGAACCCTGCTCGGGGCTTGCGAACGTCCGGGGATTTCTCCCACGCCAAAGAGCCCAGACCCCAAAACTATAGCCAGCCCTCGGCCCCCACTGTCGCCGCTTCCACGGCACCACAGAGACTGGGGCTGCGGTCTCACCTGTGCTACCTATGCCCCGACGTACGAGGCACGCTCGGCAGCGTTTTTTGCCCGAACCCGGCTCGGGGCTTGCGAACGTCCGGGGATTTCTCCCACGCCAAAGAGGCCACCCCCCAAAACTATAGGCAGCCCTGTGCACCCACTGCCGCCGCTTCCACGGCACCACAGAGACTGGGGCTGCGGTCTCACCTGTGCTGCCTATGCCCCGACGTACGAGGCACGCTCGGGGCGTTTTTTGCCCGAACCCGGCACGGGGCTTGCGAACGTCCGGGGATTTCTCCCACGCCAAAGAGGCCACCCCCCAAAGCTGTGGCCAGCCCTGTGCACCCACTGCCGCCGCTTCCACGGCACCACAGAGACTGTGGCTGCGGTCTCACCTGTGCTGCCTATGCCCCGACGTACGAGGCACGCTCGGCGGCGTTTTTTGCCCGAACCCGGCACGGGGCTTGCGAACGTCCGGGGATTTCTCCCACGCCAAAGAGCCCAGACCCCAAAACTATAGCCAGCCCTCGGCCCCCACTGCCGCCGCTTCCACGGCACCACAGAGACTGGGGCTGCGGTCTCACCTGTGCTACCTATGCCCCGACGTACGAGGCACGCTCGGCGGCGTTTTTTGCCCGAACCCGGCTCGGGGCTTGCGAACGTCCGGGGATTTCTCCCACGCAAAAGAGGCCACCCCCCAAAACTATAGGCAGCCCTGTGCCCCCACTGCCGCCGCTTCCACGGCACCACTAAGACTGGGGCTGCGGTCTCACCTGTGCTGCCTATGCCCCGACGTACGAGGCATGCTCGGCGGCGTTTTTTGCCCGAACCCGGCACGGGGCTTGCGAACGTCCGGGGATTTCTCCCACACCAAAGATCCCACCCCCCAAAACTATAGGCAGCCCTCGGCCCCCACTGCCGCCGCTTCCACGGCACCACTAAGACTGGGGCTGCGGTCTCACCTGTGCTACCTATGCCCCGACGTACGAGGCACGCTCGGCAGCGTTTTTTGCCCGAACCCGGCACGGGGCTTGCGAACGTCCGGGGATTTCTCCCACGCCAAAGATCCCACCCCCCAAAACTATAGGCAGCCCTGTGCACCCACTGCCGCCGCTTCCACGGCACCACAGAGACTGGGGCTGCGGTCTCACCTGTGCTACCTATGCCCCGACGTACGAGGCACGCTCGGCGGCGTTTTTTGCCCGAACCCGGCTCGGGACTTGCGAACGTCCGGGGATTTCTCCCACGCCAAAGAGCCCACCCCCCAAAACTATAGGCAGCCCTGTGCACCCACTGCCGCCGCTTCCACGGCACCACAGAGACTGGGGCTGCGGTCTCACCTGTGCTACCTATGCCCCGACGTACGAGGCACGCTCGGCGGCGTTTTTTGCCCGAACCCGGCTCGGGGCTTGCGAACGTCCGGGGATTTCTCCCACGCCAAAGAGGCCACCCCCCAAAACTATAGGCAGCACTGTGCCCCCACTGCCGCCGCTTCCACGGCACCACAGAGACTGGGGCTGCGGTCTCACCTGTGCTGCCTATGCCCCGATGTACGAGGCACGCTCGGCGGCGTTTTTTGCCCGAACCCGGCACGGGGCTTGCGAACGTCCGGGGATTTCTCCCACGCCAAAGAGGCCACCCCCCAAAACTATAGCCAGCCCTCGGCCCCCACTGTCGCCGCTTCCACGGCACCACAGAGACTGGGGCTGCGGTCTCACCTGTGCTACCTATGCCCCGACGTACGAGGCACGCTCGGCAGCGTTTTTTGCCCGAACCCGGCTCGGGGCTTGCGAACGTCCGGGGATTTCTCCCACACCAAAGATCCCACCCCCCAAAACTATAGGCAGCCCTGTGCACCCACTGCCGCCGCTTCCACGGCACCACAGAGACTGGGGCTGCGGTCGCACCTGTGCTACCTATGCCCCGACGTACGAGGCACGCTCGGGGCGTTTTTTGCCCGAACCCGGCACGGGGCTTGCGAACGTCCGGGGATTTCTCCCACACCAAAGAGCCCAGCCCCCAAAGCTGTGGCCAGCCCTGTGCACCCACTGCCGCCGCTTCCACGGCACCACAGAGACTGGGGCTGCGGTCTCACCTGTGCTACCTATGCCCCGACGTACGAGGCACGCTCGGCGGCGTTTTTTGCCCGAACCCGGCTCGGGGCTTGCGAACGTCCGGGGATTTCTCCCACGCCAAAGAGCCCAGCCCCTAAAACTATATCCAGCCCTCGGCCCCCACTGCCGCCGCTTCCACGGCACCACTAAGACTGGGGCTGCGGTCTCACCTGTGCTACCTATGCCCCGACGTACGAGGCACGCTCGGCGGCGTTTTTTGCCCGAACCCGGCACGGGGCTTGCGAACGTCCGGGGATTTCTCCCACGCCAAAGAGGCCACCCCCCAAAACTATAGGCAGCCCTGTGCCCCCACTGCCGCCGCTTCCACGGCACCACAGAGACTGGGGCTGCGGTCTCACCTGTGCTACCTATGCCCCGACGTACGAGGCACGCTCGGCGGCGTTTTTTGCCCGAACCCGGCACGGGGCTTGCGAACGTCCGGGGATTTCTCCCACGCCAAAGAGCCCAGCCCCCAACACTATATCCAGCCCTCGGCCCCCACTGCCGCCGCTTCCACGGCACCACAGAGACTGGGGCTGCGGTCTCACCTGTGCTACCTATGCCCCGACGTACGAGGCACGCTCGGCGGCGTTTTTTGCCCGAACCCGGCTCGGGGCTTGCGAACGTCCGGGGATTTCTCCCACGCCAAAGAGGCCACCCCCCAAAACTATAGGCAGCACTGTGCACCCACTGCCGCCGCTTCCACGGCACCACAGAGACTGGGGCTGCGGTCTCACCTGTGCTGCCTATGCCCCGATGTACGAGGCACGCTCGGCGGCGTTTTTTGCCCGAACCCGGCACGGGGCTTGCGAACGTCCGGGGATTTCTCCCACGCCAAAGAGGCCACCCCCCAAAACTATAGCCAGCCCTGTGCCCCCACTGCCGCCGCTTCCACGGCACCACTAAGACAGGGGCTGCGGTCTCACCTGTGCTGCCTATGCCCCGACGTACGAGGCACGCTCGGCGGCGTTTTTTGCCCGAACCCGGCACGGGGCTTGCGAACATCCGGGGATTTCTCCCACACCAAAGATCCCACCCCCCAAAACTATAGCCAGCCCTCGGCCCCCACTGCCGCCGCTTCCACGGCACCACAGAGACTGGGGCTGCGGTCTCACCTGTGCTACCTATGCCCCGACGTACGAGGCACGCTCGGCAGCGTTTTTTGCCCGAACCCGGCTCGGGGCTTGCGAACGTCCGGGGATTTCTCCCACGCCAAAGATCCCACCCCCCAAAACTATAGGCAGCCCTGTGCACCCACTGCCGCCGCTTCCACGGCACCACAGAGACTGGGGCTGCGGTCTCACCTGTGCTGCCTATGCCCCGACGTACGAGGCACGCTCGGCGGCGTTTTTTGCCCGAACCCTGCTCGGGGCTTGCGAACGTCCGGGGATTTCTCCCACGCCAAAGAGCCCAGACCCCAAAACTATAGCCAGCCCTCGGCCCCCACTGTCGCCGCTTCCACGGCACCACAGAGACTGGGGCTGCGGTCTCACCTGTGCTACCTATGCCCCGACGTACGAGGCACGCTCGGCAGCGTTTTTTGCCCGAACCCGGCTCGGGGCTTGCGAACGTCCGGGGATTTCTCCCACGCCAAAGATCCCACCCCCCAAAACTATAGGCAGCCCTGTGCACCCACTGCCGCCGCTTCCACGGCACCACAGAGACTGGGGCTGCGGTCTCACCTGTGCTGCCTATGCCCCGACGTACGAGGCACGCTCGGGGCGTTTTTTGCCCGAACCCGGCACGGGGCTTGCGAACGTCCGGGGATTTCTCCCACGCCAAAGAGGCCACCCCCCAAAGCTGTGGCCAGCCCTGTGCACCCACTGCCGCCGCTTCCACGGCACCACAGAGACTGGGGCTGCGGTCTCACCTGTGCTGCCTATGCCCCGACGTACGAGGCACGCTCGGCGGCGTTTTTTGCCCGAACCCGGCACGGGGCTTGCGAACGTCCGGGGATTTCTCCCACGCCAAAGAGGCCAGCCCCCAAAACTATATCCAGCCCTCGGCCCCCACTGCCGCCGCTTCCACGGCACCACAGACACTGGGGCTGCGGTCTCACCTGTGCTACCTATGCCCCGACGTACGAGGCACGCTCGGCGGCGTTTTTTGCCCGAACCCGGCTCGGGGCTTGCGAACGTCCGGGGATTTCTCCCACGCCAAAGAGGCCACCCCCCAAAACTATAGGCAGCCCTGTGCCCCCACTGCCGCCGCTTCCACGGCACCACAGAGACTGGGGCTGCGGTCTCACCTGTGCTGCCTATGCCCCGACGTACGAGGCATGCTCGGCGGCGTTTTTTGCCCGAACCCGGCACGGGGCTTGCGAACGTCCGGGGATTTCTCCCACACCAAAGATCCCACCCCCCAAAACTATAGGCAGCCCTCGGCCCCCACTGCCGCCGCTTCCACGGCACCACAGAGACTGGGGCTGCGGTCTCACCTGTGCTACCTATGCCCCTACGTACGAGGCACGCTCGGCAGCGTTTTTTGCCCGAACCCGGCTCGGGGCTTGCGAACGTCCGGGGATTTCTCCCACGCCAAAGATCCCACCCCCCAAAACTATAGGCAGCCCTGTGCACCCACTGCCGCCGCTTCCACGGCACCACAGAGACTGGGGCTGCGGTCTCACCTGTGCTACCTATGCCCCGACGTACGAGGCACGCTCGGCGGCGTTTTTTGCCCGAACCCGGCTCGGGACTTGCGAACGTCCGGGGATTTCTCCCACGCCAAAGAGCCCACCCCCCAAAACTATAGGCAGCCCTGTGCACCCACTGCCGCCGCTTCCACGGCACCACAGAGACTGGGGCTGCGGTCTCACCTGTGCTACCTATGCCCCGACGTACGAGGCACGCTCGGCGGCGTTTTTTGCCCGAACCCGGCACGGGGCTTGCGAACGTCTGGGGATTTCTCCCACGCCAAAGAGGCCACCCCCCAAAGCTGTGGCCAGCCCTGTGCCCCCACTGCCGCCGCTTCCACGGCACCACAGCGACTGGGGCTGCGGTCTCACCTGTGCTACCTATGCCCCGACGTACGAGGCACGCTCGGCGGCGTTTTTTGCCCGAACCCGGCACGGGGCTTGCGAACGTCCGGGGATTTCTCCCACGCCAAAGAGCCCAGCCCCCAACACTATATCCAGCCCTCGGCCCCCACTGCCGCCGCTTCCACGGCACCACAGAGACTGGGGCTGCGGTCTCACCTGTGCTACCTATGCCCCGACGTACGAGGCACGCTCGGCGGCGTTTTTTGCCCGAACCCGGCTCGGGGCTTGCGAACGTCCGGGGATTTCTCCCACGCCAAAGAGGCCACCCCCCAAAACTATAGGCAGCACTGTGCACCCACTGCCGCCGCTTCCACGGCACCACAGAGACTGGGGCTGCGGTCTCACCTGTGCTGCCTATGCCCCGATGTACGAGGCACGCTCGGCGGCGTTTTTTGCCCGAACCCGGCACGGGGCTTGCGAACGTCCGGGGATTTCTCCCACGCCAAAGAGGCCACCCCCCAAAACTATAGCCAGCCCTCGGCCCCCACTGTCGCCGCTTCCACGGCACCACAGAGACTGGGGCTGCGGTCTCACCTGTGCTACCTATGCCCCGACGTACGAGGCACGCTCGGCAGCGTTTTTTGCCCGAACCCGGCTCGGGGCTTGCGAACGTCCGGGGATTTCTCCCACGCCAAAGATCCCACCCCCCAAAACTATAGGCAGCCCTGTGCACCCACTGCCGCCGCTTCCACGGCACCACAGAGACTGGGGCTGCGGTCGCACCTGTGCTACCTATGCCCCGACGTACGAGGCACGCTCGGGGCGTTTTTTGCCCGAACCCGGCACGGGGCTTGCGAACGTCCGGGGATTTCTCCCACACCAAAGAGCCCAGCCCCCAAAGCTGTGGCCAGCCCTGTGCACCCACTGCCGCCGCTTCCACGGCACCACAGAGACTGGGGCTGTGGTCTCACCTGTGCTACCTATGCCCCGACGTACGAGGCACGCTCGGCGGCGTTTTTTGCCCGAACACGGCTCGGGGCTTGCGAACGTCCGGGGATTTCTCCCACGCCAAAGAGCCCAGCCCCTAAAACTATATCCAGCCCTCGGCCCCCACTGCCGCCGCTTCCACGGCACCACTAAGACTGGGGCTGCGGTCTCACCTGTGCTACCTATGCCCCGACGTACGAGGCACGCTCGGCGGCGTTTTTTGCCCGAACCCGGCTCGGGGCTTGCGAACGTCCGGGGATTTCTCCCACGCCAAAGAGGCCACCCCCCAAAACTATAGCCAGCCCTGTGCCCCCACTGCCGCCGCTTCCACGGCACCACTAAGACTGGGGCTGCGGTCTCACCTGTGCTGCCTATGCCCCGACGTACGAGGCACGCTCGGCGGCGTTTTTTGCCCGAACCCGGCACGGGGCTTGCGAACGTCCGGGGATTTCTCCCACACCAAAGATCCCACCCCCCAAAACTATAGCCAGCCCTCGGCCCCCACTGCCGCCGCTTCCACGGCACCACAGAGACTGGGGCTGCGGTCTCACCTGTGCTACCTATGCCCCGACGTACGAGGCACGCTCGGCAGCGTTTTTTGCCCGAACCCGGCTCGGGGCTTGCGAACGTCCGGGGATTTCTCCCACGCCAAAGATCCCACCCCCCAAAACTATAGGCAGCCCTGTGCACCCACTGCCGCCGCTTCCACGGCACCACAGAGACTGGGGCTGCGGTCTCACCTGTGCTACCTATGCCCCGACGTACGAGGCACGCTCGGCGGCGTTTTTTGCCCGAACCGGGCACGGGGCTTGCGAACGTCCGGGGATTTCTCCCACGCCAAAGAGGCCACCCCCCAAAACTATAGCCAGCCCTCGGCCCCCACTGCCGCCGCTTCCACGGCACCACAGAGACTGGGGCTGCGGTCTCACCTGTGCTACCTATGCCCCGACGTACGAGGCACGCTCGGCAGCGTTTTTTGCCCGAACCCGGCTCGGGGCTTGCGAACGTCCGGGGATTTCTCCCACGCCAAAGAGCCCAGACCCCAAAACTATAGCCAGCCCTCGGCCCCCACTGTCGCCGCTTCCACGGCACCACAGAGACTGGGGCTGCGGTCTCACCTGTGCTACCTATGCCCCGACGTACGAGGCACGCTCGGCAGCGTTTTTTGCCCGAACCCGGCTCGGGGCTTGCGAACGTCCGGGGATTTCTCCCACGCCAAAGAGGCCACCCCCCAAAACTATAGGCAGCCCTGTGCACCCACTGCCGCCGCTTCCACGGCACCACAGAGACTGGGGCTGCGGTCTCACCTGTGCTGCCTATGCCCCGACGTACGAGGCACGCTCGGGGCGTTTTTTGCCCGAAACCCGGCACGGGGCTTGCGAACGTCCGGGGATTTCTCCCACGCCAAAGAGGCCACCCCCCAAAGCTGTGGCCAGCCCTGTGCACCCACTGCCGCCGCTTCCACGGCACCACAGAGACTGGGCTGCGGTCTCACCTGTGCTGCCTATGCCCCGACGTACGAGGCACGCTCGGCGGCGTTTTTTGCCCGAACCCGGCACGGGGCTTGCGAACGTCCGGGGATTTCTCCCACGCCAAAGAGCCCAGCCCCCAAAACTATATCCAGCCCTCGGCCCCCACTGCCGCCGCTTCCACGGCACCACAGAGACTGGGGCTGCGGTCTCACCTGTGCTACCTATGCCCCGACGTACGAGGCACGCTCGGCGGCGTTTTTTGCCCGAACCCGGCTCGGGGCTTGCGAACGTCCGGGGATTTCTCCCACGCCAAAGAGGCCACCCCCCAAAACTATAGGCAGCCCTGTGCCCCCACTGCCGCCGCTTCCACGGCACCACAGAGACTGGGGCTGCGGTCTCACCTGTGCTACCTATGCCCCGACGTACGAGGCATGCTCGGCGGCGTTTTTTGCCCGAACCCGGCACGGGGCTTGCGAACGTCCGGGGATTTCTCCCACGCCAAAGAGGCCACCCCCCAAAACTATAGGCAGCCCTCGGCCCCCACTGCCGCCGCTTCCACGGCACCACAGAGACTGGGGCTGCGGTCTCACCTGTGCTACCTATGCCCCGACGTACGAGGCACGCTCGGCAGCATTTTTTGCCCGAACCCGGCTCGGGGCTTGCGAACGTCCGGGGATTTCTCCCACGCCAAAGATCCCACCCCCCAAAACTATAGGCAGCCCTGTGCACCCACTGCCGCCGCTTCCACGGCACCACAGAGACTGGGGCTGCGGTCTCACCTGTGCTACCTATGCCCCGACGTACGAGGCACGCTCGGCGGCGTTTTTTGCCCGAACCCGGCTCGGGACTTGCGAACGTCCGGGGATTTCTCCCACGCCAAAGAGGCCACCCCCCCAAAACTATAGGCAGCCCTGTGCCCCCACTGCCGCCGCTTCCACGGCACCACAGAGACTGGGGCTGCGGTCTCACCTGTGCTACCTATGCCCCGACGTACGAGGCACGCTCGGCGGCGTTTTTTGCCCGAACCCGGCTCGGGGCTTGCGAACGTCCGGGGATTTCTCCCACGCCAAAGAGCCCACCCCCCAAAACTATAGCCAGCCCTCGGCCCCCACTGCCGCCGCTTCCACGGCACCACAGAGACTGTCTTGCGGTCTCACCTGTGCTGCCTATACCCCGACGTACGAGGCACGCTCGGCGGCGTTTTTTGCCCGAACCCAGCACGGGGCTTGCGAACGTCCGCGGATTTCTCCCACACCAAAGATCCCACCCCGCAAAACTATAGCCAGCCCTGTGCCCCCACTGCCGCCGCTTCCACGGCACCACAGAGACTGGGGCTGCGGTCTCACCTGTGCTACCTATGCCCCGACGTACGAGGCACGCTCGGGGCGTTTTTTGCCCGAACCCGGCTCGGGGCTTGCGAACGTCCGGGGATTTCTCCCACGCCAAAGATCCCACCCCCCAAAACTATAGCCAGCCCTGTGCACCCACTGCCGCCGCTTCCACGGCACCACAGAGACTGGGGCTGCGGTCGCACCTGTGCTGCCTATGCCCCGACGTACGAGGCACGCTCGGGGCGTTTTTTGCCCGAACCCGGCACGGGGCTTGCGAACGTCCGGGGATTTCTCCCACACCAAAGAGCCCACCCCCCAAAACTATAGCCAGCCCTCGGCCCCCACTGCCGCCGCTTCCACGGCACCACAGAGACTGTCTTGCGGTCTCACCTGTGCTACCTATACCCCGACGTACGAGGCACGCTCGGCGGCGTTTTTTGCCCGAACCCGGCTCAGGGCTTGCGAACGTCCGGGGATTTCTCCCACGCCAAAGAGCCCAGCCCCCAAAACTATATCCAGCCCTCGGCCCCCACTGCCGCCGCTTCCACGGCACCACAGAGACTGGGGCTGCGGTCTCACCTGTGCTACCTATGCCCCGACGTACGAGGCACGCTCGGCAGCGTTTTTTGCCCGAACCCGGCTCGGGGCTTGCGAACGTCCGGGGATTTCTCCCACGCCAAAGATCCCACCCCCCAAAACTATAGGCAGCCCTGTGCACCCACTGCCGCCGCTTCCACGGCACCACAGAGACTGGGGCTGCGGTCGCACCTGTGCTACCTATGCCCCGACGTACGAGGCACGCTCGGGGCGTTTTTTGCCCGAACCCGGCACGGGGCTTGCGAACGTCCGGGGATTTCTCCCACACCAAAGAGCCCAGCCCCCAAAGCTGTGGCCAGCCCTGTGCACCCACTGCCGCCGCTTCCACGGCACCACTAAGACTGGGGCTGCGGTCTCACCTGTGCTACCTATGCCCCGACGTACGAGGCACGCTCGGCGGCGTTTTTTGCCCGAACCCAGCACGGGGCTTGCGAACGTCCGCGGATTTCTCCCACACCAAAGATCCCACCCCGCAAAACTATAGCCAGCCCTGTGCCCCCACTGCCGCCGCTTCCACGGCACCACAGAGACTGGGGCTGCGGTCTCACCTGTGCTACCTATGCCCCGACGTACGAGGCACGCTCGGCGGCGTTTTTTGCCCGAACCCGGCACGGGGCTTGCGAACGTCCGGGGATTTCTCCCACGCCAAAGAGGCCACCCCCCAAAGCTGTGGCCAGCCCCGTGCCCCCACTGCCGCCGCTTCCACGACACCACAGCGACTGGGGCTGCGGTCTCACCTGTGCTACCTATGCCCCGACGTACGAGGCACGCTCGGCGGCGTTTTTTGCCCCAACCCGGCACGGGGCTTGCAAACGTCCGGGGATTTCTCCCACGCCAAAGAGCCCAGCCCCCAACACTATATCCAGCCCTCGGCCCCCACTGCCGCCGCTTCCACGGCACCACAGAGACTGGGGCTGCGGTCTCACCTGTGCTACCTATGCCCCAACGTACGAGGCACGCTCGGCGGCGTTTTTTGCCCGAACCCGGCTCGGGGCTTGCGAACGTCCGGGGATTTCTCCCACGCCAAAGAGGCCACCCCCCAAAACTATAGGCAGCACTGTGCACCCACTGCCGCCGCTTCCACGGCACCACAGAGACTGGGGCTGCGGTCTCACCTGTGCTGCCTATGCCCCGATGTACGAGGCACGCTCGGCGGCGTTTTTTGCCCGAACCCGGCACGGGGCTTGCGAACGTCCGGGGATTTCTCCCACGCCAAAGAGCCCAGCCCCCAAAACTATAGCCAGCCCTCGGCCCCCACTGTCGCCGCTTCCACGGCACCACAGAGACTGGGGCTGCGGTCTCACCTGTGCTACCTATGCCCCGACGTACGAGGCACGCTCGGCAGCGTTTTTTGCCCGAACCCGGCTCGGGGCTTGCGAACGTCCGGGGATTTCTCCCACGCCAAAGATCCCACCCCCCAAAACTATAGGCAGCCCTGTGCCCCCACTGCCGCCGCTTCCACGGCACCACAGAGACTGGGGCTGCGGTCGCACCTGTGCTACCTATGCCCCGACGTACGAGGCACGCTCGGGGCGTTTTTTGCCCGAACCCGGCACGGGGCTTGCGAACGTCCGGGGATTTCTGCCACACCAAAGAGCCCAGCCCCCAAAGCTGTGGCCAGCCCTGTGCACCCACTGCCGCCGCTTCCACGGCACCACAGAGACTGGGGCTGCGGTCTCACCTGTGCTACCTATGCCCCGACGTACGAGGCACGCTCGGCGGCGTTTTTTGCCCGAACCCGGCTCGGGGCTTGCGAACGTCCGGGGATTTCTCCCACGCCAAAGAGCCCAGCCCCTAAAACTATATCCAGCCCTCGGCCCCCACTGCCGCCGCTTCCACGGCACCACTAAGACTGGGGCTGCGGTCTCACCTGTGCTACCTATGCCCCGACGTACGAGGCACGCTCGGCGGCGTTTTTTGCCCGAACCCGGCTCGGGGCTTGCGAACGTCCGGGGATTTCTCCCACGCCAAAGAGGCCACCCCCCAAAACTATAGGCAGCCCTGTGCCCCCACTGCCGCCGCTTCCACGGCACCACTAAGACTGGGGCTGCGGTCTCACCTGTGCTGCCTATGCCCCGACGTACGAGGCACGCTCGGCGGCGTTTTTTGCCCGAACCCGGCACGGGGCTTGCGAACATCCGGGGATTTCTCCCACACCAAAGATCCCACCCCCCAAAACTATAGCCAGCCCTCAGCCCCCACTGCCGCCGCTTCCACGGCACCACAGAGACTGGGGCTGCGGTCTCACCTGTGCTACCTATGCCCCGACGTACGAGGCACGCTCGGCAGCGTTTTTTGCCCGAACCCGGCTCAGGGCTTGCGAACGTCCGGGGATTTCTCCCACGCCAAAGAGGCCACCCCCCAAAACTATAGCCAGCCCTCGGCCCCCACTGCCGCCGGTTCCACGGCACCACAGAGACTGGGGCTGCGGTCTCACCTGTGCTACCTATGCCCCGACGTACGAGGCACGCTCGGCAGCGTTTTTTGCCCGAACCCGGCTCGGGGCTTGCGAACGTCCGGGGATTTCTCCCACGCCAAAGATCCCACCCCCCAAAACTATAGCCAGCCCTCGGCCCCCACTGCCGCCGCTTCCACGGCACCACAGAGACTGGGGCTGCGGTCTCACCTGTGCTACCTATGCCCCGACGTACGAGGCACGCTCGGCAGCGTTTTTTGCCCGAACCCGGCTCGGGGCTTGCGAACGTCCGGGGATTTCTCCCACGCCAAAGATCCCACCCCCCAAAACTATAGGCAGCCCTGTGCACCCACTGCCGCCGCTTCCACGGCACCACAGAGACTGGGGCTGCGGTCTCACCTGTGCTACCTATGCCCCGACGTACGAGGCACGCTCGGCGGCGTTTTTTGCCCGAACCCGGCTCGGGACTTGCGAACGTCCGGGGATTTCTCCCACGCCAAAGAGCCCACCCCCCAAAACTATAGCCAGCCCTCGGCCCCCACTGCCGCCGCTTCCACGGCACCACAGAGACTGGGGCTGCGGTCTCACCTGTGCTACCTATGCCCCGACGTACGAGGCACGCTCGGCAGCGTTTTTTGCCCGAACCCGGCTCGGGGCTTGCGAACGTCCGGGGATTTCTCCCACGCCAAAGATCCCACCCCCCAAAACTATAGGCAGCCCTGTGCACCCACTGCCGCCGCTTCCACGGCACCACAGAGACTGGGGCTGCGGTCTCACCTGTGCTACCTATGCCCCGACGTACGAGGCACGCTCGGCGGCGTTTTTTGCCCGAACCCGGCTCGGGACTTGCGAACGTCCGGGGATTTCTCCCACGCCAAAGAGCCCACCCCCCAAAACTATAGGCAGCCCTGTGCACCCACTGCCGCCGCTTCCACGGCACCACAGAGACTGGGGCTGCGGTCTCACCTGTGCTACCTATGCCCCGACGTACGAGGCACGCTCGGCGGCGTTTTTTGCCCGAACCCGGCTCGGGGCTTGCGAACGTCCGGGGATTTCTCCCACGCCAAAGATCCCACCCCCCAAAACTATAGGCAGCCCTGTGCACCCACTGCCGCCGCTTCCACGGCACCACAGAGACTGGGGCTGCGGTCTCACCTGTGCTGCCTATGCCCCGATGTACGAGGCACGCTCGGCGGCGTTTTTTGCCCGAACCCAGCACGGGGCTTGCGAACGTCCGGGGATTTCTCCCACGCCAAAGATCCCACCCCCCAAAACTATAGCCAGCCCTCGGCCCCCACTGTCGCCGCTTCCACGGCACCACAGAGACTGGGGCTGCAGTCTCACCTGTGCTACCTATGCCCCGACGTACGAGGCACGCTCGGCAGCGTTTTTTGCCCGAACCCGGCTCGGGGCTTGCGAACGTCCGGGGATTTCTCCCACGCCAAAGATCCCACCCCCCAAAACTATAGGCAGCCCTGTGCACCCACTGCCGCCGCTTCCACGGCACCACAGAGACTGGGGCTGCGGTCGCACCTGTGCTACCTATGCCCCGACGTACGAGGCACGCTCGGGGCGTTTTTTTGCCCGAACCCGGCACGGGGCTTGCGAACGTCCGGGGATTTCTCCCACACCAAAGAGCCCAGCCCCCAAAGCTGTGGCCAGCCCTGTGCACCCACTGCCGCCGCTTCCACGGCACCACAGAGACTGGGGCTGCGGTCTCACCTGTGCTACCTATGCCCCGACGTACGAGGCACGCTCGGCGGCGTTTTTTGCCCGAACCCGGCTCGGGGCTTGCGAACGTCCGGGGATTTCTCCCACGCCAAAGAGCCCAGCCCCTAAAACTATATCCAGCCCTCGGCCCCCACTGCCGCCGCTTCCACGGCACCACTAAGACTGGGGCTGCGGTCTCACCTGTGCTACCTATGCCCCGACGTACGAGGCACGCTCGGCGGCGTTTTTTGCCCGAACCCGGCTCGGGGCTTGCGAACGTCCGGGGATTTCTCCCACGCCAAAGAGGCCACCCCCCAAAAATATAGCCAGCCCTGTGCCCCCACTGCCGCCGCTTCCACGGCACCACTAAGACTGGGGCTGCGGTCTCACCTGTGCTGCCTATGCCCCGACGTACGAGGCACGCTCGGCGGCGTTTTTTGCCCGAACCCGGCACGGGGCTTGCGAACGTCCGGGGATTTCTCCCACACCAAAGATCCCACCCCCCAAAACTATAGCCAGCCCTCGGCCCCCACTGCCGCCGCTTCCACGGCACCACAGAGACTGGGGCTGCGGTCTCACCTGTGCTACCTATGCCCCGACGTACGAGGCACGCTCGGCAGCGTTTTTTGCCCGAACCCGGCTCGGGGCTTGCGAACGTCCGGGGATTTCTCCCACGCCAAAGATCCCACCCCCCAAAACTATAGGCAGCCCTGTGCCCCCACTGCCGCCGCTTCCACGGCACCACAGAGACTGGGGCTGCGGTCTCACCTGTGCTGCCTATGCCCCGACGTACGAGGCATGCTCGGCGGCGTTTTTTGCCCGAACCCGGCACGGGGCTTGCGAACGTCCGGGGATTTCTCCCACACCAAAGATCCCACTCCCCAAAACTATAGCCAGCCCTCGGCCCCCACTGCCGCCGCTTCCACGGCACCACAGAGACTGGGGCTGCGGTCTCACCTGTGCTACCTATGCCCCGACGTACGAGGCACGCTCGGCAGCGTTTTTTGCCCGAACCCGGCTCGGGGCTTGCGAACGTCCGGGGATTTCTCCCACGCCAAAGATCCCACCCCCCAAAACTATAGGCAGCCCTGTGCCCCCACTGCCGCCGCTTCCACGGCACCACAGAGACTGGGCTGCGGTCTCACCTGTGCTGCCTATGCCCCGATGTACGAGGCACGCTCGGCGGCGTTTTTTGCCCGAACCCGGCACGGGGCTTGCGAACGTCCGGGGATTTCTCCCACGCCAAAGATCCCACCCCCCAAAACTATAGGCAGCCCTGTGCACCCACTGCCGCCGCTTCCACGGCACCACAGAGACTGGGGCTGCGGTCGCACCTGTGCTGCCTATGCCCCGACGTACGAGGCACGCTCGGCGGCGTTTTTTGCCCGAACCCGGCACGGGGCTTGCGAACGTCCGGGGATTTCTCCCACACCAAAGATCCCACCCCCCAATACTATAGGCAGCCCTGTGCACCCACTGCCGCCGCTTCCACGGCACCACTAAGACTGGGGCTGCGGTCTCACCTGTGCTTCCTATGCCCCGATGTACGAGGCACGCTCGGCGGCGTTTTTTGCCCGAACCCGGCACGGGGCTTGCGAACGTCCGGGGATTTCTCCCACGCCAAAGAGCCCAGCCCCCAAAACTATAGGCAGCCCTGTGCACCCACTGCCGCCGCTTCCACGGCACCACAGAGACTGTGGCTGCGGTCTCACCTGTGCTGCCTATGCCCCGACGTACGAGGCACGCTCGGCGGCGTTTTTTGCCCGAACCCGGCACGGGGCTTGCGAACGTCCGGGGATTTCTCCCACGCGAAAGAGGCCACCCCCCAAAACTATAGCCAGCCCTGTGCCCCCACTGTCGCCGCTTCCACGGCACCACAGAGACTGGGGCTGCGGTCTCACCTGTGCTACCTATGCCCCGACGTACGAGGCACGCTCGGCGGCGTTTTTTGCCCGAAGCGGGCACGGGGCTTGCGAACGTCCGGGGATTTCTCCCACGCCAAAGAGGCCACCCCCCAAAACTATAGCCAGCCCTCGGCCCCCACTGCCGCCGCTTCCACGGCACCACAGAGACTGGGGCTGCGGTCTCACCTGTGCTGCCTATGCCCCGACGTACGAGGCACGCTCGGCAGCGTTTTTTGCCCGAACCCTGCTCGGGGCTTGCGAACGTCCGGGGATTTCTCCCACGCCAAAGAGCCCAGACCCCAAAACTATAGCCAGCCCTCGGCCCCCACTGTCGCCGCTTCCACGGCACCACAGAGACTGGGGCTGCGGTCTCACCTGTGCTACCTATGCCCCGACGTACGAGGCACGCTCGGCAGCGTTTTTTGCCCGAACCCGGCTCGGGGCTTGCGAACGTCCGGGGATTTCTCCCACGCCAAAGAGGCCACCCCCCAAAACTATAGGCAGCCCTGTGCACCCACTGCTGCCGCTTCCACGGCACCACAGAGACTGGGGCTGCGGTCTCACCTGTGCTGCCTATGCCCCGACGTACGAGGCACGCTCGGGGCGTTTTTTGCCCGAACCCGGCACGGGGCTTGCGAACGTCCGGGGATTTCTCCCACGCCAAAGAGGCCACCCCCCAAAGCTGTGGCCAGCCCTGTGCACCCACTGCCGCCGCTTCCACGGCACCACAGAGACTGTGGCTGCGGTCTCACCTGTGCTGCCTATGCCCCGACGTACGAGGCACGCTCGGCGGCGTTTTTTGCCCGAACCCGGCACGGGGCTTGCGAACGTCCGGGGATTTCTCCCACGCCAAAGAGCCCAGCCCCCAAAACTATATCCAGCCCTCGGCCCCCACTGCCGCCGCTTCCACGGCACCACAGAGACTGGGGCTGCGGTCTCACCTGTGCTACCTATGCCCCGACGTACGAGGCACGCTCGGCGGCGTTTTTTGCCCGAACCCGGCTCGGGGCTTGCGAACGTCCGGGGATTTCTCCCACGCCAAAGAGGCCACCCCCCAAAACTATAGGCAGCCCTGTGCCCCCACTGCCGCCGCTTCCACGGCACCACAGAGACTGGGGCTGCGGTCTCACCTGTGCTGCCTATGCCCCGACGTACGAGGCATGCTCGGCGGCGTTTTTTGCCCGAACCCGGCACGGGGCTTGCGAACGTCCGGGGATTTCTCCCACACCAAAGATCCCACCCCCCAAAACTATAGGCAGCCCTCGGCCCCCACTGCCGCCGCTTCCACGGCACCACAGAGACTGGGGCTGCGGTCTCACCTGTGCTACCTATGCCCCGACGTACGAGGCACGCTCGGCAGCGTTTTTTGCCCGAACCCGGCTCGGGGCTTGCGAACGTCCGGGGATTTCTCCCACGCCAAAGATCCCACCCCCCAAAACTATAGGCAGCCCTGTGCACCCACTGCCGCCGCTTCCACGGCACCACAGAGACTGGGGCTGCGGTCTCACCTGTGCTACCTATGCCCCGACGTACGAGGCACGCTCGGCGGCGTTTTTTGCCCGAACCCGGCTCGGGACTTGCGAACGTCCGGGGATTTCTCCCACGCCAAAGAGCCCACCCCCCAAAACTATAGGCAGCCCTGTGCACCCACTGCCGCCGCTTCCACGGCACCACAGAGACTGGGGCTGCGGTCTCACCTGTGCTACCTATGCCCCGACGTACGAGGCACGCTCGGCGGCGTTTTTTGCCCGAACCCGGCTCGGGGCTTGCGAACGTCCGGGGATTTCTCCCACGCCAAAGAGGCCACCCCCCAAAACTATAGACAGCCCTGTGCACCCACTGCCGCCGCTTCCACGGCACCACAGAGACTGGGGCTGCGGTCTCACCTGTGCTGCCTATGCCCCGATGTACGAGGCACGCTCGGCGGCGTTTTTTGCCCGAACCCGGCACGGGGCTTGCGAACGTCCGGGGATTTCTCCCACGCCAAAGAGGCCACCCCCCAAAACTATAGCCAGCCCTCGGCCCCCACTGTCGCCGCTTCCACGGCACCACAGAGACTGGGGCTGCAGTCTCACCTGTGCTACCTATGCCCCGACGTACGAGGCACGCTCGGCAGCGTTTTTTGCCCGAACCCGGCTCGGGGCTTGCGAACGTCCGGGGATTTCTCCCACGCCAAAGATCCCACCCCCCAAAACTATAGGCAGCCCTGTGCACCCACTGCCGCCGCTTCCACGGCACCACAGAGACTGGGGCTGCGGTCGCACCTGTGCTACCTATGCCCCGACGTACGAGGCACGCTCGGGGCGTTTTTTGCCCGAACCCGGCACGGGGCTTGCGAACGTCCGGGGATTTCTCCCACACCAAAGAGCCCAGCCCCCAAAGCTGTGGCCAGCCCTGTGCACCCACTGCCGCCGCTTCCACGGCACCACAGAGACTGGGGCTGCGGTCTCACCTGTGCTACCTATGCCCCGACGTACGAGGCACGCTCGGCGGCGTTTTTTGCCCGAACCCGGCTCGGGGCTTGCGAACGTCCGGGGATTTCTCCCACACCAAAGATCCCACCCCCCAAAACTATAGCCAGCCCTCGGCCCCCACTGCCGCCGCTTCCACGGCACCACAGAGACTGGGGCTGCGGTCTCACCTGTGCTACCTATGCCCCGACGTACGAGGCACGCTCGGCAGCGTTTTTTGCCCGAACCCGGCTCGGGGCTTGCGAACGTCCGGGGATTTCTCCCACGCCAAAGATCCCACCCCCCAAAACTATAGGCAGCCCTGTGCACCCACTGCCGCCGCTTCCACGGCACCACAGAGACTGGGGCTGCGGTCTCACCTGTGCTACCTATGCCCCGACGTACGAGGCACGCTCGGCGGCGTTTTTTGCCCGAACCCGGCTCGGGGCTTGCGAACGTCCGGGGATTTCTCCCACGCCAAAGAGGCCACCCCCCAAAACTATAGCCAGCCCTCGGCACCCACTGCCGCCGCTTCCACGGCACCACAGAGACTGGGGCTGCGGTCTCACCTGTGCTACCTATGCCCCGACGTACGAGGCACGCTCGGCAGCGTTTTTTGCCCGAACCCGGCTCGGGGCTTGCGAACGTCCGGGGATTTCTCCCACGCCAAAGAGCCCAGACCCCAAAACTATAGCCAGCCCTCGGCCCCCACTGCCGCCGCTTCCACGGCACCACAGAGACTGGGGCTGCGGTCTCACCTGTGCTACCTATGCCCCGACGTACGACGCACGCTCGGCGGCGTTTTTTGCCCGAACCCGGCACGGGGCTTGCGAACGTCCGGGGATTTCTCCCACGCCAAAGAGGCCACCCCCCAAAGCTGTGGCCAGCCCCGTGCCCCCACTGCCGCCGCTTCCACGACACCACAGCGACTGGGGCTGCGGTCTCACCTGTGCTACCTATGCCCCGACGTACGAGGCACGCTCGGCGGCGTTTTTTGCCCGAACCCGGCACGGGGCTTGCAAACGTCCGGGGATTTCTCCCACGCCAAAGAGCCCAGCCCCCAACACTATATCCAGCCCTCGGCCCCCACTGCCGCCGCTTCCACGGCACCACAGAGACTGGGGCTGCGGTCTCACCTGTGCTACCTATGCCCCGACGTACGAGGCACGCTCGGCGGCGTTTTTTGCCCGAACCCGGCTCGGGGCTTGCGAACGTCCGGGGATTTCTCCCACGCCAAAGAGGCCACCCCCCAAAACTATAGGCAGCACTGTGCACCCACTGCCTTCGCTTCCACGGCACCACAGAGACTGGGGCTGCGGTCTCACCTGTGCTGCCTATGCCCCGATGTACGAGGCACGCTCGGCGGCGTTTTTTGCCCGAACCCGGCACGGGGCTTGCGAACGTCCGGGGATTTCTCCCACGCCAAAGAGGCCAGCCCCCTAAAACTATATCCAGCCCTCGGCCCCCACTGCCGCCGCTTCCACGGCACCACTAAGACTGGGGCTGCGGTCTCACCTGTGCTACCTATGCCCCGACGTACGAGGCACGCTCGGCGGCGTTTTTTGCCCGAACCCGGCTCGGGGCTTGCGAACGTCCGGGGATTTCTCCCACGCCAAAGAGGCCACCCCCCAAAACTATAGGCAGCCCTGTGCCCCCACTGCCGCCGCTTCCACGGCACCACTAAGACTGGGGCTGCGGTCTCACCTGTGCTGCCTATGCCCCGACGTACGAGGCACGCTCGGCGGCGTTTTTTGCCCGAACCCGGCACGGGGCTTGCGAACATCCGGGGATTTCTCCCACACCAAAGATCCCACCCCCCAAAACTATAGCCAGCCCTCGGCCCCCACTGCCGCCGCTTCCACGGCACCACAGAGACTGGGGCTGCGGTCTCACCTGTGCTACCTATGCCCCGACGTACGAGGCACGCTCGGCAGCGTTTTTTGCCCGAACCCGGCTCGGGGCTTGCGAACGTCCGGGGATTTCTCCCACGCCAAAGATCCCACCCCCCAAAACTATAGGCAGCCCTGTGCACCCACTGCCGCCGCTTCCACGGCACCACAGAGACTGGGGCTGCGGTCTCACCTGTGCTACCTATGCCCCGACGTACGAGGCACGCTCGGCGGCGTTTTTTGCCCGAACCCGGCTCGGGGCTTGCGAACGTCCGGGGATTTCTCCCACGCCAAAGAGGCCACCCCCCAAAACTATAGCCAGCCCTCGGCCCCCACTGCCGCCGCTTCCACGGCACCACAGAGACTGGGGCTGCGGTCTCACCTGTGCTACCTATGCCCCGACGTACGAGGCACGCTCGGCAGCGTTTTTTGCCCGAACCCGGCTCGGGGCTTGCGAACGTCCGGGGATTTCTCCCACGCCAAAGAGCCCAGACCCCAAAACTATAGCCAGCCCTGTGCCCCCACTGCCGCCGCTTCCACGGCACCACAGAGACTGGGGCTGCGGTCTCACCTGTGCTACCTATGCCCCGACGTACGAGGCACGCTCGGCAGCGTTTTTTGCCCGAACCCGGCTCGGGGCTTGCGAACGTCCGGGGATTTCTCCCACGCCAAAGATCCCACCCCCCAAAACTATAGGCAGCCCTGTGCACCCACTGCCGCCGCTTCCACGGCACCACAGAGACTGGGGCTGCGGTCTCACCTGTGCTGCCTATGCCCCGACGTACGAGGCACGCTTGGGGCGTTTTTTGCCCGAACCCGGCACGGGGCTTGCGAACGTCCGGGGATTTCTCCCACGCCAAAGAGGCCACCCCCCAAAGCTGTGGCCAGCCCTGTGCACCCACTGCCGCCGCTTCCACGGCACCACTAAGACTGGGGCTGCGGTCTCACCTGTGCTGCCTATGCCCCGACGTACGAGGCACGCTCGGCGGCGTTTTTTGCCCGAACCCGGCACGGGGCTTGCGAACGTCCGGGGATTTCTCCCACGCCAAAGAGCCCAGCCCCCAAAACTATATCCAGCCTTCGGCCCCCACTGCCGCCGCTTCCACGGCACCACAGAGACTGGGGCTGCGGTCTCACCTGTGCTACCTATGCCCCGACGTACGAGGCACGCTCGGCGGCGTTTTTTGCCCGAACCCGGCACGGGGCTTGCGAACGTCCGGGGATTTCTCCCACGCCAAAGAGGCCACCCCCCAAAACTATAGGCAGCCCTGTGCCCCCACTGCCGCCGCTTCCACGGCACCACAGAGACTGGGGCTGCGGTCTCACCTGTGCTGCCTATGCCCCGACGTACGAGGCATGCTCGGCGGCGTTTTTTGCCCGAACCCGGCACGGGGCTTGCGAACGTCCGGGGATTTCTCCCACACCAAAGATCCCACCCCCCAAAACTATAGCCAGCCCTCGGCCCCCACTGCCGCCGCTTCCATGGCACCACAGAGACTGGGGCTGCGGTCTCACCTGTGCTACCTATGCCCCGACGTACGAGGCACGCTCGGCAGCGTTTTTTGCCCGAACCCGGCTCGGGGCTTGCGAACGTCCGGGGATTTCTCCCACGCCAAAGATCCCACCCCCCAAAACTATAGGCAGCCCTGTGCACCCACTGCCGCCGCTTCCACGGCACCACAGAGACTGGGGCTGCGGTCTCACCTGTGCTACCTATGCCCCGACGTACGAGGCACGCTCGGCGGCGTTTTTTGCCCGAACCCGGCTCGGGGCTTGCGAACGTCCGGGGATTTCTCCCACGCCAAAGAGGCCACCCCCCAAAACTATAGCCAGCCCTCGGCCCCCACTGCCGCCGCTTCCACGGCACCACAGAGACTGTCTTGCGGTCTCACCTGTGCTGCCTATACCCCGACGTACGAGGCACGCTCGGCGGCGTTTTTTGCCCGAACCCGGCACGGGGCTTGCGAACGTCCGGGGATTTCTCCCACGCCAAAGATCCCACACCCCAAAACTATAGGCAGCCCTGTGCACCCACTGCCGCCGCTTCCACGGCACCACAGAGACTGGGGCTGCGGTCGCACCTGTGCTGCCTATGCCCCGACGTACGAGGCACGCTCGGCGGCGTTTTCTGCCCGAACCCGGCACGGGGCTTGCGAACGTCCGGGGATTTCTCCCACACCAAAGATCCCACCCCCCAATACTATAGGCAGCCCTGTGCACCCACTGCCGCCGCTTCCACGGCACCACTAAGACTGGGGCTGCGGTCTCACCTGTGCTACCTATGCCCCGATGTACGAGGCACGCTCGGCGGCGTTTTTTGCCCGAACCCGGCACGGGGCTTGCGAACGTCCGGGGATTTCTCCCACGCCAAAGATCCCAGCCCCCAAAACTATAGGCAGCCCTGTGCACCCACTGCCGCCGCTTCCACGGCACCACAGAGACTGTGGCTGCGGTCTCACCTGTGCTGCCTATGCCCCGACGTACGAGGCACGCTCGGCGGCGTTTTTTGCCCGAACCCGGCACGGGGCTTGCGAACGTCCGGGGATTTCTCCCACGCCAAAGAGGCCACCCCCCAAAACTATAGCCAGCCCTGTGCCCCCACTGTCGCCGCTTCCACGGCACCACAGAGACTGGGGCTGCGGTCTCACCTGTGCTGCCTATGCCCCGACGTACGAGGCACGCTCGGCGGCGTTTTTTGCCCGAACCCGGCACGGGGCTTGCGAACGTCCGGGGATTTCTCCCACACCAAAGATCCCACCCCCCAAAACTATAGGCAGCCCTCGGCCCCCACTGCCGCCGCTTCCACGGCACCACAGAGACTGGGGCTGCGGTCTCACCTGTGCTACCTATGCCCCGACGTACGAGGCACGCTCGGCGGCGTTTCTTGCCCGAACCCGGCACGGGGCTTGCGAACGTCCGGGGATTTCTCCCACGCCAAAGAGGCCAGACCCCAAAACTATAGCCAGCCCTGTGCCCCCACTGCCGCCGCTTCCACGGCACCACAGAGACTGGGGCTGCGGTCTCACCTGTGCTACCTATGCCCCGACGTACGAGGCACGCTCGGCGGCGTTTTTTTGCCCGAACCCGGCACGGGGCTTGCGAACGTCCGGGGATTTCTCCCACGCCAAAGAGGCCACCCCCCAAAGCTGTGGCCAGCCCTGTGCCCCCACTGCCGCCGCTTCCACGGCACCACAGCGACTGGGGCTGCGGTCTCACCTGTGCTACCTGTGCCCCGACGTACGAGGCACGCTCGGCGGCGTTTTTTGCCCGAACCCGGCACGGGGCTTGCGAACGTCCGGGGATTTCTCCCACGCCAAAGAGCCCAGCCCCCAAAACTATAGCCAGCCCTCGGCCCCCACTGCCGCCGCTTCCACGGCACCACAGAGACTGGGGCTGCGGTCTCACCTGTGCTACCTATGCCCGACGTACGAGGCACGCTCGGCGGCGTTTTTTGCCCGAACCCGGCTCGGGGCTTGCGAACGTCCGGGGATTTCTCCCACGCCAAAGAGGCCACCCCCCAAAACTATAGGCAGCACTGTGCACCCACTGCCGCCGCTTCCACGGCACCACAGAGACTGGGGCTGCGGTCTCACCTGTGCTGCTATGCCCCGATGTACGAGGCACGCTCGGCGGCGTTTTTTGCCCGAACCCGGCACGGGCTTGCGAACGTCCGGGGATTTCTCCCACGCCAAAGAGGCCACCCCCCAAAACTATATCCAGCCCTGTGCCCCCACTGCCGCCGCTTCCACGGCACCACAGAGACTGGGGCTGCGGTCTCACCTGTGCTACCTATGCCCCGACGTACGAGGCACGCTCGGCAGCGTTTTTTGCCCGAACCCGGCTCGGGGCTTGCGAACGTCCGGGGATTTCTCCCACGCCAAAGATCCCACCCCCCAAAACTATAGGCAGCCCTGTGCACCCACTGCCGCCGCTTCCACGGCACCACAGAGACTGGGGCTGCGGTCGCACCTGTGCTGCCTATGCCCCGACGTACGAGGCACGCTCGGGGCGTTTTTTGCCCGAACCCGGCACGGGGCTTGCGAACGTCCGGGGATTTCTCCCACACCAAAGAGCCCAGCCCCCAAAGCTGTGGCCAGCCCTGTGCACCCACTGCCGCCGCTTCCACGGCACCACAGAGACTGGGGCTGCGGTCTCACCTGTGCTACCTATGCCCCGACGTACGAGGCACGCTCGGCGGCGTTTTTTGCCCGAACCCGGCACGGGGCTTGCGAACGTCCGGGGATTTCTCCCACGCCAAAGAGCCCAGCCCCTAAAACTATATCCAGCCCTCGGCCCCCACTGCCGCCGCTTCCACGGCACCACTAAGACTGGGGCTGCGGTCTCACCTGTGCTACCTATGCCCCGACGTACGAGGCACGCTCGGCGGCGTTTTTTGCCCGAACCCGGCTCGGGGCTTGCGAACGTCCGGGGATTTCTCCCACGCCAAAGAGGCCACCCCCCAAAACTATAGGCAGCCCTGTGCCCCCACTGCCGCCGCTTCCACGGCACCACTAAGACTGGGGCTGCGGTCTCACCTGTGCTGCCTATGCCCCGACGTACGAGGCACGCTCGGCGGCGTTTTTTGCCCGAACCCGGCACGGGGCTTGCGAACATCCGGGGATTTCTCCCACACCAAAGATCCCACCCCCCAAAACTATAGCCAGCCCTCGGCCCCCACTGCCGCCGCTTCCACGGCACCACAGAGACTGGGGCTGCGGTCTCACCTGTGCTACCTATGCCCCGACGTACGAGGCACGCTCGGCAGCGTTTTTTGCCCGAACCCGGCACGGGGCTTGCGAACGTCCGGGGATTTCTCCCACGCCAAAGAGGCCACCCCCCAAAACTATAGGCAGCCCTGTGCACCCACTGCCGCCGCTTCCACGGCACCACAGAGACTGGGGCTGCGGTCTCACCTGTGCTTCCTATGCCCCGATGTACGAGGCACGCTCGGCGGCGTTTTTTGCCCGAACCCGGCACGGGGCTTGCGAACGTCCGGGGATTTCTCCCACGCCAAAGAGCCCAGCCCCCAAAACTATAGGCAGCCCTGTGCACCCACTGCCGCCGCTTCCACGGCACCACAGAGACTGTGGCTGCGGTCTCACCTGTGCTGCCTATGCCCCGACGTACGAGGCACGCTCGGCGGCGTTTTTTGCCCGAACCCGGCACGGGGCTTGCGAACGTCCGGGGATTTCTCCCACGCCAAAGAGGCCACCCCCCAAAACTATAGGCAGCCCTGTGCCCCCACTGTCGCCGCTTCCACGGCACCACAGAGACTGGGGCTGCGGTCTCACCTGTGCTGCCTATGCCCCGACGTACGAGGCACGCTCGGCGGCGTTTTTTGCCCGAACCCGGCACGGGGCTTGCGAACGTCCGGGGATTTCTCCCACACCAAAGATCCCACCCCCCAAAACTATAGCCAGCCCTCGGCCCCCACTGCCGCCGCTTCCACGGCACCACAGAGACTGGGGCTGCGGTCTCACCTGTGCTACCTATGCCCCGACGTACGAGGCACGCTCGGCGGCGTTTTTTGCCCGAACCCGGCACGGGGCTTGCGAACGTCCGGGGATTTCTCCCACGCCAAAGAGGCCAGACCCCAAAACTATAGCCAGCCCTGTGCCCCCACTGCCGCCGCTTCCACGGCACCACAGAGACTGGGGCTGCGGTCTCACCTGTGCTACCTATGCCCCGACGTACGAGGCACGCTCGGCGGCGTTTTTTGCCCGAACCCGGCACGGGGCTTGCGAACGTCCGGGGATTTCTCCCACGCCAAAGAGGCCACCCCCCAAAGCTGTGGCCAGCCCTGTGCCCCCACTGCCGCCGCTTCCACGGCACCACAGCGACTGGGGCTGCGGTCTCACCTGTGCTACCTATGCCCCGACGTACGAGGCACGCTCGGCGGCGTTTTTTGCCCGAACCCGGCACGGGGCTTGCGAACGTCCGGGGATTTCTCCCACGCCAAAGAGCCCAGCCCCCAAAACTATATCCAGCCCTCGGCCCCCACTGCCGCCGCTTCCACGGCACCACAGAGACTGGGGCTGCGGTCTCACCTGTGCTACCTATGCCCCGACGTACGAGGCACGCTCGGCGGCGTTTTTTGCCCGAACCCGGCTCGGGGCTTGCGAACGTCCGGGGATTTCTCCCACGCCAAAGAGGCCACCCCCCAAAACTATAGGCAGCACTGTGCACCCACTGCCGCCGCTTCCACGGCACCACAGAGACTGGGGCTGCGGTCTCACCTGTGCTGCCTATGCCCCGATGTACGAGGCACGCTCGGCGGCGTTTTTTGCCCGAACCCGGCACGGGGCTTGCGAACGTCCGGGGATTTCTCCCACGCCAAAGAGGCCACCCCCCAAAACTATATCCAGCCCTGTGCCCCCACTGCCGCCGCTTCCACGGCACCACAGAGACTGGGGCTGCGGTCTCACCTGTGCTACCTATGCCCCGACGTACGAGGCACGCTCGGCAGCGTTTTTTGCCCGAACCCGGCTCGGGGCTTGCGAACGTCCGGGGATTTCTCCCACGCCAAAGATCCCACCCCCCAAAACTATAGGCAGCCCTGTGCACCCACTGCCGCCGCTTCCACGGCACCACAGAGACTGGGGCTGCGGTCGCACCTGTGCTGCCTATGCCCCGACGTACGAGGCACGCTCGGGGCGTTTTTTGCCCGAACCCGGCACGGGGCTTGCGAACGTCCGGGGATTTCTCCCACACCAAAGAGCCCAGCCCCCAAAGCTGTGGCCAGCCCTGTGCACCCACTGCCGCCGCTTCCACGGCACCACAGAGACTGGGGCTGCGGTCTCACCTGTGCTACCTATGCCCCGACGTACGAGGCACGCTCGGCGGCGTTTTTTGCCCGAACCCGGCACGGGGCTTGCGAACGTCCGGGGATTTCTCCCACGCCAAAGAGCCCAGCCCCTAAAACTATATCCAGCCCTGTGCCCCCACTGCCGCCGCTTCCACGGCACCACTAAGACTGGGGCTGCGGTCTCACCTGTGCTACCTATGCCCCGACGTACGAGGCACGCTCGGCGGCGTTTTTTGCCCGAACCCGGCTCGGGGCTTGCGAACGTCCGGGGATTTCTCCCACGCCAAAGAGGCCACCCCCCAAAACTATAGCCAGCCCTCGGCCCCCACTGCCGCCGCTTCCACGGCACCACAGAGACTGTCTTGCGGTCTCACCTGTGCTGCCTATGCCCCGACGTACGAGGCACGCTCGGCGGCGTTTTTTGCCCGAACCCGGCACGGGGCTTGCGAACGTCCGGGGATTTCTCCCACACCAAAGATCCCACCCCCCAAAACTATAGCCAGCCCTCGGCCCCCACTGCCGCCGCTTCCACGGCACCACAGAGACTGGGGCTGCGGTCTCACCTGTGCTACCTATGCCCCGACGTACGAGGCACGCTCGGCAGCGTTTTTTGCCCGAACCCGGCTCGGGGCTTGCGAACGTCCGGGGATTTCTCCCACGCCAAAGATCCCAGCCCCCAAAACTATAGGCAGCCCTGTGCACCCACTGCCGCCGCTTCCACGGCACCACAGAGACTGGGGCTGCGGTCGCACCTGTGCTGCCTATGCCCCGACGTACGAGGCACGCTCGGCGGCGTTTTTTGCCCGAACCCGGCTCGGGGCTTGCGAACGTCCGGGGATTTCTCCCACACCAAAGAGGCCACCCCCCAAAACTATAGGCAGCCCTGTGCACCCACTGCCGCTGCTTCCACGGCACCACAGAGACTGGGGCTGCGGTCTCACCTGTGCTGCCTATGCCCCGACGTACGAGGCACGCTCGGCGGCGTTTTTTGCCCGAACCCGGCTCGGGGCTTGCGAACGTCCGGGGATTTCTCCCACGCCAAAGAGGCCACCCCCCAAAACTATAGGCAGCCCTGTGCCCCCACTGCCGCCGCTTCCACGGCACCACTAAGACTGGGGCTGCGGTCTCACCTGTGCTGCCTATGCCCCGACGTACGAGGCACGCTCGGCGGCGTTTTTTGCCCGAACCCGGCACGGGGCTTGCGAACATCCGGGGATTTCTCCCACACCAAAGATCCCACCCCCCAAAACTATAGCCAGCCCTCGGCCCCCACTGCCGCCGCTTCCACGGCACCACAGAGACTGGGGCTGCGGTCTCACCTGTGCTACCTATGCCCCGACGTACGAGGCACGCTCGGCAGCGTTTTTTGCCCGAACCCGGCTCGGGGCTTGCGAACGTCCGGGGATTTCTCCCACGCCAAAGAGGCCAGCCCCCAAAACTATAGGCAGCCCTGTGCACCCACTGCCGCCGCTTCCACGGCACCACAGAGACTGGGGCTGCGGTCTCACCTGTGCTACCTATGCCCCGACGTACGAGGCACGCTCGGCGGCGTTTTTTGCCCGAACCCGGCTCGGGGCTTGCGAACGTCCGGGGATTTCTCCCACGCCAAAGAGGCCACCCCCCAAAACTATAGCCAGCCCTCGGCCCCCACTGCCGCCGCTTCCACGGCACCACAGAGACTGTCTTGCGGTCTCACCTGTGCTGCCTATGCCCCGACGTACGAGGCACGCTCGGCAGCGTTTTTTGCCCGAACCCGGCTCGGGGCTTGCGAACGTCCGGGGATTTCTCCCACGCCAAAGATCCCACCCCCCAAAACTATAGGCAGCCCTGTGCACCCACTGCCGCCGCTTCCACGGCACCACAGAGACTGGGGCTGCGGTCGCACCTGTGCTGCCTATGCCCCGACGTACGAGGCACGCTCGGGGCGTTTTTTGCCCGAACCCGGCACGGGGCTTGCGAACGTCCGGGGATTTCTCCCACACCAAAGAGCCCAGCCCCCAAAGCTGTGGCCAGCCCTGTGCACCCACTGCCGCCGCTTCCACGGCACCACAGAGACTGGGGCTGCGGTCTCACCTGTGCTACCTATGCCCCGACGTACGAGGCACGCTCGGCGGCGTTTTTTGCCCGAACCCGGCACGGGGCTTGCGAACGTCCGGGGATTTCTCCCACGCCAAAGAGCCCAGCCCCTAAAACTATATCCAGCCCTGTGCCCCCACTGCCGCCGCTTCCACGGCACCACTAAGACTGGGGCTGCGGTCTCACCTGTGCTACCTATGCCCCGACGTACGAGGCATGCTCGGCGGCGTTTTTTGCCCGAACCCGGCTCGGGGCTTGCGAACGTCCGGGGATTTCTCCCACGCCAAAGAGGCCACCCCCCAAAACTATAGGCAGCCCTGTGCCCCCACTGCCGCCGCTTCCACGGCACCACTAAGACTGGGGCTGCGGTCTCACCTGTGCTGCCTATGCCCCGACGTACGAGGCACGCTCGGCGGCGTTTTTTGCCCGAACCCGGCACGGGGCTTGCGAACATCCGGGGATTTCTCCCACACCAAAGATCCCACCCCCCAAAACTATAGCCAGCCCTCGGCCCCCACTGCCGCCGCTTCCACGGCACCACAGAGACTGGGGCTGCGGTCTCACCTGTGCTACCTATGCCCCGACGTACGAGGCACGCTCGGCAGCGTTTTTTGCCCGAACCCGGCTCGGGGCTTGCGAACGTCCGGGGATTTCTCCCACGCCAAAGAGCCCACCCCCCAAAACTATAGCCAGCCCTGTGCACCCACTGCCGCCGCTTCCACGGCACCACAGAGACTGGGGCTGCGGTCTCACCTGTGCTACCTATGCCCCGACGTACGAGGCACGCTCGGCGGCGTTTTTTGCCCGAACCCGGCTCGGGGCTTGCGAACGTCCGGGGATTTCTCCCACGCCAAAGAGGCCACCCCCCAAAACTATAGCCAGCCCTCGGCCCCCACTGCCGCCGCTTCCACGGCACCACAGAGACTGTCTTGCGGTCTCACCTGTGCTGCCTATGCCCCGACGTACGAGGCACGCTCGGCGGCGTTTTTTGCCCGAACCCGGCACGGGGCTTGCGAACGTCCGGGGATTTCTCCCACACCAAAGATCCCACCCCCCAAAACTATAGCCAGCCCTCGGCCCCCACTGCCGCCGCTTCCACGGCACCACAGAGACTGGGGCTGCGGTCTCACCTGTGCTACCTATGCCCCGACGTACGAGGCACGCTCGGCAGCGTTTTTTGCCCGAACCCGGCTCGGGGCTTGCGAACGTCCGGGGATTTCTCCCACGCCAAAGATCCCAGCCCCCAAAACTATAGGCAGCCCTGTGCACCCACTGCCGCCGCTTCCACGGCACCACAGAGACTGGGGCTGCGGTCGCACCTGTGCTGCCTATGCCCCGACGTACGAGGCACGCTCGGCGGCGTTTTTTGCCCGAACCCGGCTCGGGGCTTGCGAACGTCCGGGGATTTCTCCCACACCAAAGAGGCCACCCCCCAAAACTATAGGCAGCCCTGTGCACCCACTGCCGCTGCTTCCACGGCACCACAGAGACTGGGGCTGCGGTCTCACCTGTGCTGCCTATGCCCCGACGTACGAGGCACGCTCGGCGGCGTTTTTTGCCCGAACCCGGCACGGGGCTTGCGAACGTCCGGGGATTTCTCCCACGCCAAAGAGCCCAGCCCCCAAAACTATAGCCAGCCCTGTGCCCCCACTGCCGCCGCTTCCACGGCACCACAGAGACTGGGGCTGCGGTCTCACCTGTGCTACCTATGCCCCGACGTACGAGGCACGCTCGGCGGCGTTTTTTGCCCGAACCCGGCACGGGGCTTGCGAACATCCGGGGATTTCTCCCACGCCAAAGAGGCCACCCCCCAAAGCTGTGGCCAGCCCTCGGCCCCCACTGCCGCCACTTCCACGGCACCACAGAGACTGGGGCTGCGGTCTCACCTGTGCTACCTATGCCCCGACGTACGAGGCACGCTCGGCGGCGTTTTTTGCCCGAACCCGGCACGGGGCTTGCGAACGTCCGGGGATTTCTCCCACACCAAAGAGGCCAGCCCCCAAAGCTGTGGCCAGCCCTCGGCCCCCACTGCCGCCGCTTCCACGGCACCACAGAGACTGGGGCTGCGGTCTCACCTGTGCTGCCTATGCCCCGACGTACGAGGCACGCTCGGCGGCGTTTTTTGCCCGAACCCGGCACGGGGCTTGCGAACGTCCGGGGATTTCTCCCACGCCAAAGATCCCACCCCCCAAAACTATATCCAGCCTTCGGCCCCCACTGCCGCCGCTTCCATGGCACCACAGAGACTGGGGCTGCGGTCTCACCTGTGCTACCTATGCCCCGACGTACGAGGCACGCTCGGCGGCGTTTTTTGCCCGAACCCGGCACGGGGCTTGCGAACATCCGGGGATTTCTCCCACGCCAAAGAGGCCACCCCCCAAAGCTGTGGCCAGCCCTGTGCCCCCACTGCCGCCGCTTCCACGGCACCACAGAGACTGGGGCTGCGGTCGCACGTGTGCTGCCTATGCCCCGACATACGAGGCACGCTCGGCGGCGTTTTTTGCCCGAACCCGGCACGGGGCTTGCGAACGTCCGGGGATTTCTCCCACGCCAAAGATCCCACCCCCCAAAACTATATCCAGCCTTCGGCCCCCACTGCCGCCGCTTCCACGGCACCACAGAGACTGGGGCTGCGGTCTCACCTGTGCTACCTATGCCCCGACGTACGAGGCACGCTCGGCGGCGTTTTTTGCCCGAACCCGGCACGGGGCTTGCGAACGTCCGGGGATTTCTCCCACACCAAAGATCCCAGCCCCCAAAGCTGTGGCCAGCCCTGTGCCCCCACTGCCGCCGCTTCCACGGCACCACAGAGACTGGGGCTGCGGTCGCACCTGTGCTGCCTATGCCCCGACGTACGAGGCACGCTCGGCGGCGTTTTTTGCCCGAACCCGGCACGGGGCTTGCGAACGTCCGGGGATTTCTCCCACGCCAAAGAGCCCACCCCCCAAAGCTGTGGCCAGCCCTGTGCACCCACTGCCGCCGCTTCCACGGCACCACAGAGACTGGGGCTGCGGTCTCACCTGTGCTACCTATGCCCCGACGTACGAGGCACGCTCGGCGGCGTTTTTTGCCCGAACCCGGCTCGGGGCTTGCGAACGTCCGGGGATTTCTCCCACGCCAAAGAGGCCACCCCGAAAAACTATAGGCAGCCCTGTAGCCCCCACTGCCGCCGCTTCCACGGCACCACAGAGACTGGGGCTGCGGTCTCACCTGTGCTACCTATGCCCCGACGTACGAGGCACGCTCGGCGGCGTTTTTTGCCCGAACCCGGCACGGGGCTTGCGAACGTCCGGGGATTTCTCCCACGCCAAAGAGCCCAGACCCCAAAACTATAGCCAGCCCTCGGCCCCCACTGCCGCCGCTTCCACGGCACTACAGAGACTGGGGCTGCGGTCTCACCTGTGCTACCTATGCCCCGACGTACGAGGCACGCTCGGCGGCGTTTTTTGCCCGAACCCGGCACGGGGCTTGCGAACGTCCGGGGATTTCTCCAACGCCAAAGAGGCCACCCCCCAAAGCTGTGGCCAGCCCTGTGCCCCCACTGCCGCCGCTTCCACGGCACCACAGAGACTGGGGCTGCGGTCTCACCTGTGCTACCTATGCCCCGACGTACGAGGCACGCTCGGCGGCGTTTTTTGCCCGAACCCGGCACGGGGCTTGCGAACGTCCGGGGATTTCTCCCACGCCAAAGAGGCCACCCCCCAAAACTATATCCAGCCCTCGGCCCCCACTGCCGCCGCTTCCACGGCACCACAGAGACTGGGGCTGCGGTCTCACCTGTGCTACCTATGCCCCGACGTACGAGGCACGCTCGGCGGCGTTTTTTGCCCGAACCCGGCTCGGGGCTTGCGAACGTCCGGGGATTTCTCCCACGCCAAAGAGGCCACCCCCCAAAACTATAGGCAGCCCTGTGCACCCACTGCCGCCGCTTCCACGGCACCACAGAGACTGGGGCTGCGGTCTCACCTGTGCTGCCTATGCCCCGACGTACGAGGCACGCTCGGGGCGTTTTTTGCCCGAACCCGGCACGGGGCTTGCGAACGTCCGGGGATTTCTCCCACGCCAAAGAGGCCACCCCCCAAAGCTGTGGCCAGCCCTGTGCACCCACTGCCGCCGCTTCCACGGCACCACAGAGACTGGGGCTGCGGTCTCACCTGTGCTGCCTATGCCCCGACGTACGAGGCACGCTCGGCGGCGTTTTTTGCCCGAACCCGGCTCGGGGCTTGCGTACGTCCGGGGATTTCTCCCACGCCAAAGAGGCCACCCCCCAAAACTATAGGCAGCCCTGTGCCCCCACTGCCGCCGCTTCCACGGCACCACTAAGACTGGGGCTGCGGTCTCACCTGTGCTGCCTATGCCCCGACGTACGAGGCATGCTCGGCGGCGTTTTTTGCCCGAACCCGGCACGGGGCTTGCGAACGTCCGGGGATTTCTCCCACACCAAAGATCCCACCCCCCAAAACTATAGCCAGCCCTCGGCCCCCACTGCCGCCGCTTCCACGGCACCACAGAGACTGGGGCTGCGGTCTCACCTGTGCTACCTATGCCCCGACGTACGAGGCACGCTCGGCAGCGTTTTTTGCCCGAACCCGGCTCGGGACTTGCGAACGTCCGGGGATTTCTCCCACGCCAAAGATCCCACCCCCCAAAACTATAGGCAGCCCTGTGCCCCCACTGCCGCCGCTTCCACGGCACCACAGAGACTGGGGCTGCGGTCTCACCTGTGCTACCTATGCCCCGACGTACGAGGCACGCTCGGCGGCGTTTTTTGCCCGAACCCGGCACGGGGCTTGCGAACGTCCGGGGATTTCTCCCACGCCAAAGAGGCCACCCCCCAAAGCTGTGGCCAGCCCTGTGCCCCCACTGCCGCCGCTTCCACGGCACCACAGAGACTGGGGCTGCGGTCTCACCTGTGCTGCCTATGCCCCGACGTACGAGGCACGCTCGGCGGCGTTTTTTGCCCGAACCCAGCACGGGGCTTGCGAACGTCCGGGGATTTCTCCCACACCAAAGATCCCACCCCCCAAAACTATAGCCAGCCCTCGGCCCCCACTGCCGCCGCTTCCACGGCACCACAGAGACTGGGGCTGCGGTCTCACCTGTGCTACCTATGCCCCGACGTACGAGGCACGCTTGGCAGCGTTTTTTGCCCGAACCCGGCTCGGGGCTTGCGAACGTCCGGGGATTTCTCCCACGCCAAAGATCCCACCCCCCAAAACTATAGCCAGCCCTGAGCCCCCACTGTCGCCGCTTCCACGGCACCACAGAGACTGGGGCTGCGGTCTCACCTGTGCTGCCTATGCCCCGACGTACGAGGCACGCTCGGCGGCGTTTTTTGCCCGAACCCGGCACGGGGCTTGCAAACGTCCGGGGATTTCTCCCACGCCAAAGAGCCCACCCCCGAAAACTATAGGCAGCCCTGTGCACCCACTGCCGCCGCTTCCACGGCACCACAGAGACTGGGGCTGTGGTCTCACCTGTGCTGCCTATGCCCCGATGTACGAGGCACGTTCGGTGGCGTTTTTTGCCCGAACCCGGCACGAGGCTTGCGAACGTCCGGGGATTTCTCCCACACCAAAGATCCCACCCCCCAAAACTATAGCCAGCCCTCGGCCCCCACTGCCGCCGCTTCCACGGCACCACAGAGACTGGGGCTGCGGTCTCACCTGTGCTACCTATGCCCCGACGTACGAGGCACGCTCGGCGGCGTTTTTTGCCCGAACCCGGCACGGGGCTTGCGAACGTCCGGGGATTTCTCCCACGCCAAAGATCCCACCCCCCAAAGCTGTGGCCAGCCCTGTGCCCCCACTGCCGCCGCTTCCACGGCACCACAGAGACTGGGGCTGCGGTCTCACCTGTGCTACCTATGCCCCGACGTACGAGGCACGCTCGGCGGCGTTTTTTGCCCGAACCCGGCACGGGGCTTGCGAACGTCCGGGGATTTCTCCCACGCCAAAGAGGCCACCCCCCAAAACTATAGCCAGCCCTGTGCCCCCACTGTCGCCGCTTCCACGGCACCACAGAGACTGGGGCTGCGGTCTCACCTGTGCTGCCTATGCCCCGACGTACGAGGCACGCTCGGCGGCGTTTTTTGCCCGAACCCGGCACGGGGCTTGCGAACGTCCGGGGATTTCTCCCACGCCAAAGAGCCCAGCCCCCAAAACTATAGCCAGCCCTGTGCCCCCACTGCCGCCGCTTCCACGGCACCACAGAGACTGGGGCTGCGGTCTCACCTGTGCTACCTATGCCCCGACGTACGAGGCACGCTCGGCGGCGTTTTTTGCCCGAACCCGGCACGGGGCTTGCGAACGTCCGGGGATTTCTCCCACGCCAAAGAGCCCAGACCCCAAAACTATAGCCAGCCCTCGGCCCCCACTGCCGCCGCTTCCACGGCACCACAGAGACTGGGGCTGCGGTCTCACCTGTGCTACCTATGCCCCGACGTACGAGGCACGCTCGGCGGCGTTTTTTGCCCGAACCCGGCACGGGGCTTGCGAACGTCCGGGGATTTCTCCCACGCCAAAGAGGCCACCCCCCAAAGCTGTGGCCAGCCCTGTGCCCCCACTGCCGCCGCTTCCACGGCACCACAGCGACTGGGGCTGCGGTCTCACCTGTGCTACCTATGCCCCGACGTACGAGGCACGCTCGGCGGCGTTTTTTGCCCGAACCCGGCACGGGGCTTGCGAACGTCCGGGGATTTCTCCCACGCCAAAGATCCCACCCCCCAAAACTATAGGCAGCCCTGTGCACCCACTGCCGCCGCTTCCACGGCACCACAGAGACTGGGGCTGCGGTCTCACCTGTGCTGCCTATGCCCCGACGTACGAGGCACGCTCGGCGGCGTTTTTTGCCCGAACCCGGCACGGGGCTTGCGAACGTCCGGGGATTTCTCCCACGCCAAAGAGCCCAGCCCCCAAAACTATAGCCAGCCCTGTGCCCCCACTGCCGCCGCTTCCACGGCACCACAGAGACTGGGGCTGCGGTCTCACCTGTGCTACCTATGCCCCGACGTACGAGGCACGCTCGGCGGCGTTTTTTGCCCGAACCCGGCACGGGGCTTGCGAACGTCCGGGGATTTCTCCCACGCCAAAGATCCCACCCCCCAAAACTATAGGCAGCACTGTGCACCCACTGCCGCCGCTTCCACGGCACCACAGAGACTGGGGCTGCGGTCTCACCTGTGCTGCCTATGCCCCGACGTACGAGGCACGCTCGGCGGCGTTTTTTGCCCGAACCCGGCACGGGGCTTGCGAACGTCCGGGGATTTCTCCCACGCCAAAGAGCCCAGCCCCCAAAACTATAGCCAGCCCTGTACCCCCACTGCCGCCGCTTCCACGGCACCACAGAGACTGGGGCTGCGGTCTCACCTGTGCTACCTATGCCCCGACGTACGAGGCACGCTCGGCGGCGTTTTTTGCCCGAACCCGGCTCGGGGCTTGCGAACGTCCGGGGATTTCTCCCACGCCAAAGAGCCCAGACCCCAAAACTATATCCAGCCTTCGGCCCCCACTGCCGCCGCTTCCACGGCACCACAGAGACTGGGGCTGCGGTCTCACCTGTGCTACCTATCCCCCGACGTACGAGGCAAGCTCGGCGGCGTTTTTTGCCCGAACCCGGCACGGGGCTTGCGAACATCCGGGGATTTCTCCCACGCCAAAGAGGCCACCCCCCAAAGCTGTGGCCAGCCCTCGGCCCCCACTGCCGCCACTTCCACGGCACCACAGAGACTGGGGCTGCGGTCTCACCTGTGCTACCTATGCCCCGACGTACGAGGCACGCTCGGCGGCGTTTTTTGCCCGAACCCGGCTCGGGGCTTGCGAACGTCCGGGGATTTCTCCCACACCAAAGAGGCCACCCCCCAAAGCTGTGGCCAGCCCTGTGCCCCCACTGCCGCCGCTTCCACGGCACCACAGAGACTGGGGCTGCGGTCTCACCTGTGCTGCCTATGCCCCGACGTACGAGGCACGCTCGGCGGCGTTTTTTGCCCGAACCCGGCACGGGGCTTGCGAACGTCCGGGGATTTCTCCCACGCTAAAGAGGCCACCCCCCAAAACTATAGCCAGCCCTCGGCCCCCACTGCCGCCGCTTCCACGGCACCACAGAGACTGGGGCTGCGGTCTCACCTGTGCTACCTATGCCCCGACGTACGAGGCACGCTCGGCGGCGTTTTTTGCCCGAACCCGGCACGGGGCTTGCGAACATCCGGGGATTTCTCCCACGCCAAAGAGGCCACCCCCCAAAGCTGTGGCCAGCCCTGTGCCCCCACTGCCGCCGCTTCCACGGCACCACAGAGACTGGGGCTGCGGTCTCACCTGTGCTGCCTATGGCCCGACGTACGAGGCACGCTCGGCGGCGTTTTTTGCCCGAACCCGGCACGGGGCTTGCGAACGTCCGGGGATTTCTCCCACGCCAAAGATCCCACCCCCCAAAACTATATCCAGCCTTCGGCCCCCACTGCCGCCGCTTCCACGGCACCACAGAGACTGGGGCTGCGGTCTCACCTGTGCTACCTATGCCCCGACGTACGAGGCACGCTCGGCGGCGTTTTTTGCCCGAACCCGGCACGGGGCTTGCGAACGTCCGGGGATTTCTCCCACGCCAAAGAGGCCACCACCCAAAGCTGTGGCCAGGCCTGTGCACCCACTGCCGCCGCTTCCACGGCACCACAGAGACTGGGGCTGCGGTCTCACCTGTGCTGCCTATGCCCCGATGTACGAGGCACGTTCGGTGGCGTTTTTTGCCCGAACCCGGCACGAGGCTTGCGAACGTCCGGGGATTTCTCCCACGCCAAAGATCCCACCCCCCAAAACTATAGCCAGCCCTCGGCCCCCACTGCCGCCGCTTCCACGGCACCACAGAGACTGGGGCTGCGGTCTCACCTGTGCTACCTATGCCCCGACGTACGAGGCACGCTCGGCGGCGTTTTTTGCCCGAACCCGGCACGGGGCTTGCGAACGTCCGGGGATTTCTCCCACGCCAAAGATCCCACCCCCCAAAGCTGTGGCCAGCCCTGTGCCCCCACTGCCGCCGCTTCCACGGCACCACAGAGACTGGGGCTGCGGTCGCACCTGTGCTGCCTATGCCCCGACGTACGAGGCACGCTCGGCGGCGTTTTTTGCCCGAACCCGGCACGGGGCTTGCGAACGTCCGGGGATTTCTCCCACGCCAAAGAGCCCAGCCCCCAAAACTATAGCCAGCCCTGTGCCCCCACTGCCGCCGCTTCCACGGCACCACAGAGACTGGGGCTGCGGTCTCACCTGTGCTACCTATGCCCCGACGTACGAGGCACGCTCGGCGGCGTTTTTTGCCCGAACCCGGCACGGGGCTTGCGAACGTCCGGGGATTTCTCCCACGCCAAAGAGCCCAGCCCCTAAAACTATATCCAGCCCTGTGCCCCCACTGCCGCCGCTTCCACGGCACCACTAAGACTGGGGCTGCGGTCTCACCTGTGCTACCTATGCCCCGACGTACGAGGCATGCTCGGCGGCGTTTTTTGCCCGAACCCGGCTCGGGGCTTGCGAACGTCCGGGGATTTCTCCCACGCCAAAGAGGCCACCCCCCAAAACTATAGGCAGCCCTGTGCCCCCACTGCCGCCGCTTCCACGGCACCACTAAGACTGGGGCTGCGGTCTCACCTGTGCTGCCTATGCCCCGACGTACGAGGCACGCTCGGCGGCGTTTTTTGCCCGAACCCGGCACGGGGCTTGCGAACATCCGGGGATTTCTCCCACACCAAAGATCCCACCCCCCAAAACTATAGCCAGCCCTCGGCCCCCACTGCCGCCGCTTCCACGGCACCACAGAGACTGGGGCTGCGGTCTCACCTGTGCTACCTATGCCCCGACGTACGAGGCACGCTCGGCAGCGTTTTTTGCCCGAACCCGGCTCGGGGCTTGCGAACGTCCGGGGATTTCTCCCACGCCAAAGAGCCCACCCCCCAAAACTATAGCCAGCCCTGTGCACCCACTGCCGCCGCTTCCACGGCACCACAGAGACTGGGGCTGCGGTCTCACCTGTGCTACCTATGCCCCGACGTACGAGGCACGCTCGGCGGCGTTTTTTGCCCGAACCCGGCTCGGGGCTTGCGAACGTCCGGGGATTTCTCCCACGCCAAAGAGGCCACCCCCCAAAACTATAGCCAGCCCTCGGCCCCCACTGCCGCCGCTTCCACGGCACCACAGAGACTGTCTTGCGGTCTCACCTGTGCTGCCTATGCCCCGACGTACGAGGCACGCTCGGCGGCGTTTTTTTGCCCGAACCCGGCACGGGGCTTGCGAACGTCCGGGGATTTCTCCCACACCAAAGATCCCACCCCCCAAAACTATAGCCAGCCCTCGGCCCCCCACTGCCGCCGCTTCCACGGCACCACAGAGACTGGGGCTGCGGTCTCACCTGTGCTACCTATGCCCCGACGTACGAGGCACGCTCGGCAGCGTTTTTTGCCCGAACCCGGCTCGGGGCTTGCGAACGTCCGGGGATTTCTCCCACGCCAAAGATCCCAGCCCCCAAAACTATAGGCAGCCCTGTGCACCCACTGCCGCCGCTTCCACGGCACCACAGAGACTGGGGCTGCGGTCGCACCTGTGCTGCCTATGCCCCGACGTACGAGGCACGCTCGGCGGCGTTTTTTGCCCGAACCCGGCTCGGGGCTTGCGAACGTCCGGGGATTTCTCCCACACCAAAGAGGCCACCCCCCCAAAACTATAGGCAGCCCTGTGCACCCACTGCCGCTGCTTCCACGGCACCACAGAGACTGGGGCTGCGGTCTCACCTGTGCTGCCTATGCCCCGACGTACGAGGCACGCTCGGCGGCGTTTTTTGCCCGAACCCGGCACGGGGCTTGCGAACGTCCGGGGATTTCTCCCACGCCAAAGAGCCCAGCCCCCAAAACTATAGCCAGCCCTGTGCCCCCACTGCCGCCGCTTCCACGGCACCACAGAGACTGGGGCTGCGGTCTCACCTGTGCTACCTATGCCCCGACGTACGAGGCACGCTCGGCGGCGTTTTTTGCCCGAACCCGGCACGGGGCTTGCGAACATCCGGGGATTTCTCCCACGCCAAAGAGGCCACCCCCCAAAGCTGTGGCCAGCCCTCGGCCCCCACTGCCGCCACTTCCACGGCACCACAGAGACTGGGGCTGCGGTCTCACCTGTGCTACCTATGCCCCGACGTACGAGGCACGCTCGGCGGCGTTTTTTGCCCGAACCCGGCACGGGGCTTGCGAACGTCCGGGGATTTCTCCCACACCAAAGAGGCCAGCCCCCAAAGCTGTGGCCAGCCCTCGGCCCCCACTGCCGCCGCTTCCACGGCACCACAGAGACTGGGGCTGCGGTCTCACCTGTGCTGCCTATGCCCCGACGTACGAGGCACGCTCGGCGGCGTTTTTTGCCCGAACCCGGCACGGGGCTTGCGAACGTCCGGGGATTTCTCCCACGCCAAAGATCCCACCCCCCAAAACTATATCCAGCCTTCGGCCCCCACTGCCGCCGCTTCCATGGCACCACAGAGACTGGGGCTGCGGTCTCACCTGTGCTACCTATGCCCCGACGTACGAGGCACGCTCGGCGGCGTTTTTTGCCCGAACCCGGCACGGGGCTTGCGAACATCCGGGGATTTCTCCCACGCCAAAGAGGCCACCCCCCAAAGCTGTGGCCAGCCCTGTGCCCCCACTGCCGCCGCTTCCACGGCACCACAGAGACTGGGGCTGCGGTCGCACGTGTGCTGCCTATGCCCCGACATACGAGGCACGCTCGGCGGCGTTTTTTGCCCGAACCCGGCACGGGGCTTGCGAACGTCCGGGGATTTCTCCCACGCCAAAGATCCCACCCCCCAAAACTATATCCAGCCTTCGGCCCCCACTGCCGCCGCTTCCACGGCACCACAGAGACTGGGGCTGCGGTCTCACCTGTGCTACCTATGCCCCGACGTACGAGGCACGCTCGGCGGCGTTTTTTGCCCGAACCCGGCACGGGGCTTGCGAACGTCCGGGGATTTCTCCCACACCAAAGATCCCAGCCCCCAAAGCTGTGGCCAGCCCTGTGCCCCCACTGCCGCCGCTTCCACGGCACCACAGAGACTGGGGCTGCGGTCGCACCTGTGCTGCCTATGCCCCGACGTACGAGGCACGCTCGGCGGCGTTTTTTGCCCGAACCCGGCACGGGGCTTGTGAACGTCCGGGGATTTCTCCCACGCCAAAGAGGCCACCCCCCAAAACTATAGCCAGCCCTGTGCCCCCACTGCCGCCGCTTCCACGGCACCACAGAGACTGGGGCTGCGGTCTCACCTGTGCTACCTATGCCCCGACGTACGAGGCACGCTCGGCGGCGTTTTTTGCCCGAACCCGGCACGGGGCTTGCGAACGTCCGGGGATTTCTCCCACGCCAAAGAGGCCACCCCCCAAAACTATATCCAGCCCTCGGCCCCCACTGCCGCCGCTTCCACGGCACCACAGAGACTGGGGCTGCGGTCTCACCTGTGCTACCTATGCCCCGACGTACGAGGCACGCTCGGCGGCGTTTTTTGCCCGAACCCGGCACGGGGCTTGCGAACGTCCGGGGATTTCTCCCACGCCAAAGAGCCCACCCCCCAAAGCTGTGGCCAGCCCTGTGCACCCACTGCCGCCGCTTCCACGGCACCACAGAGACTGGGGCTGCGGTCTCACCTGTGCTACCTATGCCCCGACGTACGAGGCACGCTCGGCGGCGTTTTTTGCCCGAACCCGGTTCAGGGCTTGCGAACGTCCGGGGATTTCTCCCACGCCAAAGAGGCCACCCCCCAAAACTATAGCCAGCCCTGTGCACCCACTGCCGCCGCTTCCACGGCACCACAGAGACTGGGGCTGCGGTCTCACCTGTGCTACCTATGCCCCGACGTACGAGGCACGCTCGGCGGCGTTTTTTGCCCGAACCCGGCACGGGGCTTGCGAACGTCCGGGGATTTCTCCCACGCCAAAGATCCCACCCCCCAAAACTATAGGCAGCCCTGTGCACCCACTGCCGCCGCTTCCACGGCACCACAGAGACTGGGGCTGCGGTCTCACCTGTGCTGCCTATGCCCCGACGTACGAGGCACGCTCGGCGGCGTTTTTTGCCCGAACCCGGCTCGGGGCTTGCGAACGTCCGGGGATTTCTCCCACGCCAAAGAGGCCACCCCCAAAAACTATAGGCAGCCCTGTAGCCCCCACTGCCGCCGCTTCCACGGCACCACAGAGACTGGGGCTGCGGTCTCACCTGTGCTACCTATGCCCCGACGTACGAGGCACGCTCGGCGGCGTTTTTTGCCCGAACCCGGCACGGGGCTTGCGAACGTCCGGGGATTTCTCCCACGCCAAAGAGCCCAGACCCCAAAACTATAGCCAGCCCTCGGCCCCCACTGCCGCCGCTTCCACGGCACTACAGAGACTGGGGCTGCGGTCCTCACCTGTGCTACCTATGCCCCGACGTACGAGGCACGCTCGGCGGCGTTTTTTGCCCGAACCCGGCACGGGGCTTGCGAACGTCCGGGGATTTCTCCAACGCCAAAGAGGCCACCCCCCAAAGCTGTGGCCAGCCCTGTGCCCCCACTGCCGCCGCTTCCACGGCACCACAGAGACTGGGGCTGCGGTCTCACCTGTGCTACCTATGCCCCGACGTACGAGGCACGCTCGGCGGCGTTTTTTGCCCGAACCCGGCACGGGGCTTGCGAACGTCCGGGGATTTCTCCCACGCCAAAGAGGCCACCCCCCAAAACTATATCCAGCCCTCGGCCCCCACTGCCGCCGCTTCCACGGCACCACAGAGACTGGGGCTGCGGTCTCACCTGTGCTACCTATGCCCCGACGTACGAGGCACGCTCGGCGGCGTTTTTTGCCCGAACCCGGCTCGGGGCTTGCGAACGTCCGGGGATTTCTCCCACGCCAAAGAGGCCACCCCCCAAAACTATAGGCAGCCCTGTGCACCCACTGCCGCCGCTTCCACGGCACCACAGAGACTGGGGCTGCGGTCTCACCTGTGCTGCCTATGCCCCGACGTACGAGGCACGCTCGGGGCGTTTTTTGCCCGAACCCGGCACGGGGCTTGCGAACGTCCGGGGATTTCTCCCACGCCAAAGAGGCCACCCCCCAAAGCTGTGGCCAGCCCTGTGCACCCACTGCCGCCGCTTCCACGGCACCACAGAGACTGGGGCTGCGGTCTCACCTGTGCTGCCTATGCCCCGACGTACGAGGCACGCTCGGCGGCGTTTTTTGCCCGAACCCGGCTCGGGGCTTGCGTACGTCCGGGGATTTCTCCCACGCCAAAGAGGCCACCCCCCAAAACTATAGGCAGCCCTGTGCCCCCACTGCCGCCGCTTCCACGGCACCACTAAGACTGGGGCTGCGGTCTCACCTGTGCTGCCTATGCCCCGACGTACGAGGCATGCTCGGCGGCGTTTTTTGCCCGAACCCGGCACGGGGCTTGCGAACGTCCGGGGATTTCTCCACACCAAAGATCCCACCCCCCAAAACTATAGCCAGCCCTCGGCCCCCACTGCCGCCGCTTCCACGGCACCACAGAGACTGGGGCTGCGGTCTCACCTGTGCTACCTATGCCCCGACGTACGAGGCACGCTCGGCAGCGTTTTTTGCCCGAACCCGGCTCGGGACTTGCGAACGTCCGGGGATTTCTCCCACGCCAAAGATCCCACCCCCCAAAACTATAGGCAGCCCTGTGCCCCCACTGCCGCCGCTTCCACGGCACCACAGAGACTGGGGCTGCGGTCTCACCTGTGCTACCTATGCCCCGACGTACGAGGCACGCTCGGCGGCGTTTTTTTGCCCGAACCCGGCACGGGGCTTGCGAACGTCCGGGGATTTCTCCCACGCCAAAGAGGCCACCCCCCAAAGCTGTGGCCAGCCCTGTGCCCCCACTGCCGCCGCTTCCACGGCACCACAGAGACTGGGGCTGCGGTCTCACCTGTGCTGCCTATGCCCCGACGTACGAGGCACGCTCGGCGGCGTTTTTTGCCCGAACCCAGCACGGGGCTTGCGAACGTCCGGGGATTTCTCCCACACCAAAGATCCCACCCCCCAAAACTATAGCCAGCCCTCGGCCCCCACTGCCGCCGCTTCCACGGCACCACAGAGACTGGGGCTGCGGTCTCACCTGTGCTACCTATGCCCCGACGTACGAGGCACGCTTGGCAGCGTTTTTTGCCCGAACCCGGCTCGGGGCTTGCGAACGTCCGGGGATTTCTCCCACGCCAAAGATCCCACCCCCCAAAACTATAGCCAGCCCTGAGCCCCCACTGTCGCCGCTTCCACGGCACCACAGAGACTGGGGCTGCGGTCTCACCTGTGCTGCCTATGCCCCGACGTACGAGGCACGCTCGGCGGCGTTTTTTGCCCGAACCCGGCACGGGGCTTGCAAACGTCCGGGGATTTCTCCCACGCCAAAGAGCCCACCCCCGAAAACTATAGGCAGCCCTGTGCACCCAC